>NC_143537.1:7593858-7812608 GCF_031878675.1 Megascapheus bottae | reverse complement strand
GATGTGGTCTATTTTGGAAAATGTTCCATGTGCTGCTGAAAAAAACGTATATTGAGTTGTTGCTGGGTGGAATATTCTGCAGATGTCTGTTAGGTCTAGTTGGTCTATACAGTTGTTCAGTTCTAAGGTTTCTCTGTTGAGTTTTTGCCTTGTTGATCTGTCCATAGGTGAGAGTGGTGTGTTAAAGTCACCAACAATCACTGTGTTTTGATCTATGTATGGTTTCAGTGAATGTAAAGTTTGCTTGATGAAGTTTGGTGCTCCGGAATTGGGTGTGTAGATATTTAGGATCGTTATGTCTTCCTGGAGGAAAGATCCCTTTAGTAGTATGTAGTAACCTTCTTTGTCTTTTCTCACTAATTTTAGTTTGAAGTCTATTTTATCTGATATGAGGATGGCAACTCCAGCCTGTTTATGGGGGCCATTAGCTTGATAGAGTTTATTCCAACCTCTCATTTTCAAAAGGTGTTTGTTTTTTTGGGTAAGACGTGTCTCTTGAAGACAGCAGAATGATGGATCTTGCTTTTTGATCCAATTAGACAGTCTATGCCATTTAATTGGGGAGTTAAGTCCATTGATATTGAGCGTTAGGACTGAGAGATATTTATTAGTTCCTACCATTTTTAAAAGCTTTTATTTGGGCCTGTGTCTTGACAGTTCTTGTGGTACTTAGATGGTATGCTGTTTAGGTACCATTTCTTTCCCTGTATTGCATTTATTTTGGTTTTCTATGTGTAGAACATTTTTGAGAATTCTCTGTAGTGTTGGTTTTGTTGCGACATATTGTTGCAGCTTTTCCCTGGAATGGAATGTTTTTATTCTTCCCTCAGTTATGAATGAGAGCTTAGCTGGGTACAGTATTCTTGGTTGGTAGTTATTTGACTTAAGGGCATGACATATATGCTTCCAGACACTTCTTGCTTGCATGGTCTCTGCTGAGAAATCTGGGGTTATTCTGATTGGTTTGCCTTTATAGGTTACTGATCCCTTCTCCCTGGCTGCCTTTAGGATCCTTTCTTTGGTCTCTATTGATCCAGTTCGGATTACAGTGTGGCGGGGGGATGTTCTTTTCTGGTCAGGTCTGTTTGGGGTTCTAAAAGCTTCTCGTATCTGGATGGGCCTGCCCTTCTGGATATTTGGGAAGTTCTCTGAGATGATTCCCTGAAGTATATTTCCAATACCATTGACCTCTTTCTCCAGACCCTCCTCAATACCAATTAGCCTTAAATTAGGCTTCCTAATTGTATCTTGGACCTCCTGAAGCGCTCTCTCATATTTCCTAGATTTGGATTGATTCATTTTCTGTTCTTTCTCTAAAACAACTAAATTATCTTCAGCCCAGAAATTCTCTCCTCTGCATTGTCTAACCTGCTATCAAAGCTATCTACTTTATTCTTCCTCTCCCTTGCTTCTAATTGCTCATTTTTGATGCCTTGCATCTCTTCTTTTAGATCATGTAAGGATTTCTTTAGCTCCTTTATTTCCTTTTGAGTGGTTAGCTCAGTAGCTTTATTCTCTTTGGACCTTTGCTGGAGTTCGGTCACCTTTTTGTTTGTGGTTTCTATGAATTCATCCATTTTTCTTTGAAAAACCTTTATTATGGCCTCCTTTATGGCTTCTTCTTTTTCATTTATCATCTTGTTAATGGTTTCCTCTTGTTTAGCTATGGCTTCCTCCCTTATCTCTTTCTTTATATTTTCACATTTTTCATTAATGATGTTTATCAATTGCATTTGTTTAGCACTTGGAAGACTCTCCTCTAGGTTTGCCAGTGACTGTTCCATTATCTGTTTATATTGGGTGGGGGATGTTATTCCCGGATTTGACATTTTTCTTGAGTTTCTTGTTCTGCCCATTTGAAAATGGGAGCACGATTAATACTTAACACAATTATAGTTTTTCAGATATAACCAACCTCGACCTCTTTAGCTCGCAGACACTAGATGTTCACAATTTTTGATTGGTATTATCACTCTTTTTGTACACTTGCAGACCAGACTAATACAACCACTGGTCACCGATTTATGACCAGAACAATAAGCCTCTCACTCCAATCTCTATTGTATTTAAGTCCCTCTGGACCTAGAGTATCATTGAACACCCAGATATACAGTATTACTCAACAGCCATCAAGTATAGATCCATGCATTATATGGGTTGAAAGATGATCAGAGACCAGAGATAGAAAAATAGTATGAGAGAGATCAGGGGAGGTACAAGAGGAATAACGTAGGAGTGTAAGATTATTACAGTAATGAAGAAAAGGTATAGCGTAAGGATATCTGACCTAAGTTGTTTAGCAGGTAGCGTATTTGAATACAAAGTTTGGAATGTATTAGCTAAAACTTATGAAAGTAAGAAGGGTAATTAGAAGAATATATCGAGAAAAGAGGGAGGTAGATATAGGAGATTTCTTTTTTTTTTTTGATATAGGAGATTTCAATGATGGAAAATTTTAAAAATAAAGAAGGAAAAACAGGAAATTAAGATGACAACAAGCACAAAACAAGAACAACAAAAAAACCATACAAAACAAAAAACAGAGCAATAAAAAAAGAAAAACAAAAAAGCAAAAAGAACAACAACAAAAAAAATTAAAAAAAAAGAAAGAAAATGGTGGGGGGGGGGTTCCTCACTATTGTGAGCTCTTGCTTAAGAAATACTAAGATTGACACCAGGAGATTAAAAAGCAGGTGACTGTATCAATATAGATATCATTTGTATTCAGACTGTTCCCAGAGATGTCACTATGTTTCCAGGAACGACCACAGTGACAGAGGGATGTGGGAGAGAAAAGAGAACAAAAAAAAAAATATGTAGGTAGGATGGTAAAGATAAAATAAGAAAACCTATAAATGCAACTGAAAGATGGGGTGGAAGAAAAAAAAAAGAAAAAAAACCCAAACAAAGAAAAAGAAGAAAAAAAAAAGAAGAAAAAAAAAAGAGAATTTAAAAACAACAACAAAAAAAGGTCTTCTTCAGGATATTTTTTTGGGGGTGGGATCAGGGCAGGATGGCTGGATAGGAAACTTGTGTCTCCACTAAATTCGGGATCCAAACAGTTCAGAAAGTCTTTTTCTCTTGTGATTTGGCTATGAGGATTTTCAGATCCGCTTGTTTGTTTGGGAAAAAGAAGCTGAAAGATTGGTGTGCGGGTTTTGTTTACCAGGCTTGTGGCTGGCTCGGGGGATGGACTTCAGCAGCTCTGGGGCCGGACTTCCGGCTAAGGGATCTCTGGGAAATCCTTTGCCAGTAAGAAAGATGGCGCCGCCAGCACCACCTCTCAGGTTCCAATTGCTTTGGCCTGGGTCGTTGCCAGTAGTCAAGATGGAGCTGCACTCAGCTTGTGGGGGAGGGGCTCCCTCCCAATGCCCATCCTCGAGTAGAAGTGGAAACTTCTCCTCGGTGGTACTCACAAATTGCTGGATTCTCCGGTTCCGTGTAGCTGGCAGGTCCATGCACAGCCGGGTGTCGGCTCTGGGCTCCCGCAGGCTCTGGGTGGCTCTGTCTGCAGCCGGCGGGTGAAGGCGCCAAGAAGTGCTGCTGCTCAGATTCAGAAGAGCCGCTTTGTCTCCGCGGCCACTCCGAGCGGCTGGAACCGGTCCCCGCTGTCTTCTTTGTGCTGGATTTCTGCCTTTTTCTTCTGTGACTGAGATCTGTGTGTCGCTAAAGCTTACTTAGGCTCGATTTGAGGTATGCACTGTCCCCTACACTGCCCAAACTGGTATCTTGGCGAGAGCTCAGAAAGACTCCAACTGAACCGCCGCCATCTTCGGCCCGACTCCTCGGGGCTTTTTTTTTTAACAGACCTGGGTTTGAACTCAGGGCCTGGGCATTGTCCTTGGACTTTCTCAAGGCTAGAGTTCTACCACTTGAGCCTCAGCACCACTTCTGGCTTTTTTCTATGTATGTGGTACCAAGGAATCGAACCCGGGTCTTCGTGCATGCTAGGCAAGCACTCTACCACTAGGCCAAACTCTCAGCCCATTCATTGGACTTTCTGATGGTGGTTTGCAGATAAGACTCCCCTCGGTGGATTTTCTGGGTTGGCTTCAAACTGTAATCCTCAGATCTCAGCCTGTAGAAGAGCTGGGATTACAGCGTGAACCTCTGGTACCTGGTAACAAGTTTACTTTTTTAATAAAGTGAGTTAATTCTCATGGCAGAGAGAGACAGGTACCTGAGCATTTATTTACTGCTCAGGAGAGCAGGAGACAAGCTTTGAGAACAGTTGGGTTAACCTCTTAGGATTATATAGTTACAGTTCTGAATTCATTCTCTCCATAGGACCCAGATTTGCACTGATTTGGTCTTAAAAAGATGTGCGCTCTCTGTCTCTGTCTCTGTCTTTCTCTATCTATCTATCTATCTATCTATCTATCTATCTATCTATCTATCTATATCAGGGACGGGGAAATGATTGGAAGGTAGATTGTTGTCAGGAGAAGTGCTGTCTCTCACTTTCTCTTTGAGCCTGGGGATCCTATTTTACATGCATCCCGAGTGTGCCAGTCTTCTTGCTTTCGTGTCCGAGACACTGCCCTGGGCCAGACCTCTGGGATCCAGGGATGGTAGTTCTGGTTCAGTCCCACAATGTTTCTCTTGACCAACTGGGGAGGTGAAGGAATAGAGCCATGCAAAGCCATGATCCATCCAGTGAAATAGGAAACGAAATGCTTTTCAGAAGGGGCATCGGGAGTGCTGATAGCCTCTGGTCCTCAGCACAGGACTCCTCCATTTTCCTCCATTTCCTCTGACAATAAGAGATGCCCCGTTGGGTCCTTCATTCTTCGTAGTAAACCACAGGGATCTTTTCATGATTTGGGAGAGAACTATCACCACTCAGTCTTCAAGTCCCCTCCTAAAATGGAAGCCATAGGGACCCCCAGGATTTTTTTTGTTGTTGGTATTGACCTATTTTTGGTATCTGGAATGGGGTCTGACATGTAATAGTTGATCAGTAAACTTTTGTCTGATGGAACAATGTAGGAATAAATGAAGATTGGACGAACCTTCCACTGGGTTGGGTCACACCTCGAATAAAATCCAAGCATCTCCTGGCATGCAAGGTCTTTTCTCCCCATCCAGTTTGTCTTCCGTTCTCCCCCCACCCCACCTTCTAGTCATCTTTTAGTTCTTCATTTCATCCATGTCTGGTCTGATGTTTCTTCACTGCTCTTCCATCAGTATGGACCTATTTCAACCTCTTGTGTATACACAGGGCTTCACTTCAGGCTGGGCCCAGAAAAGATTCTGAATACATAACATTTGTTGAATGGACAGACACACTTTAGCTTCAGGATATTCTAGCTAAATAATTCAAGTGATGGATGGGGATACTGGATTTCCTGTATTCATGAGAATGAAGCCAAACTCTAGCTAACCCAGATTTCAAAAAAAAAATTTTTTTTCTTTTCTTGGGGAAAAGGGTAAGCCTGTCATTGTGTAAGGATGTCAGCGCTGATGGATTTGGTGCAGACAGGACAACTGACCTGTCTTGCTGGTAATTAGTAGCCTGAGGCTCAGCTAGTAGCAAGAGTGGGCGGGAGACAGAACTTAACCAGCCAATTAAAAGGCAGTTAGAGCTTAAATTTAGAAGTTGTTTCATGGCCACAGAAACCCTACCGGGGAAGGGACAGTTGGCTGGTGAGGTTTTGCTCTGAGGCCCATTCTTTCATGTCAGAGAGATAATTAAAGACCCTGAGACTCTGCCCATTTTTAAATTATGTCCAGTGGCCCTCTTGTCCTGAGCAGAGGAACTCACAGTGGTAAAGTCTGGACTGACCGCTGTGCAGGTGATTTCAGGTCAGGATGTATTTAAACACCTCCTGTTTGAAAAGAGAGGATTGCGATGTTACCACTGGGTAAGAGGCAGTGTTGTATTCACATGTGCCATGGGTTGGGTCCTGGGGCATCCGTGTTCATCTACTCAGCCACGAAATGACTTCCCACGACCTTGAACATGACCTTCGGCCTCCTTTGAATCACATCCACACGACAGACGTGCAGGGCTCTTGGCTACCATAAGAAAGATTTAATGTCAGGTTGCTTTTCTCAGGCAAAAGAAAACAGATTTAATTAGTTCATGTGTCTGAACAGAGCTGATGGCCAGAGGTGCTTTTAGGCTAATAGAAAGGGAAAGAATTCACCTGGGCTGGGGGACTCTTTCTTGTCCCTTGGTCTCATTCTCATACCAATTGTCGCCCCCCTCACTCCTCCCTGTGAAAAGAAGGTCTGTGAAAGCTGTAGCTTTGGTCTTTCTTCCCCCCCCCCTTTTTTTTTTCAAAAGTCTCTTCTAGATGCTCTGTACACATCCTGAAATCAACTCTAATTGGGCCAACTGGGTCCACACAGCAGGGAGAAAGGCTTCTAACTCTGCCTCGGAGGGCCCGAGTCGCAGGGTGCCTGGCTTTTTGCTGAGTGCTAACAGCCGGCCTCTGGAGGTTGGCTGCCTCTCCTGTCTTCCCGCCGCTCCTCAGCTGAGGCCCACGGGTGGGCAGGGATGCCCACAGAGGAAGCTCACTGCCTTCCTGTGCTTTTTGTTCTTGTTAGTGAACATGCGTTGTGCAACAGGGTTTCGCTCTGCTTTTTGATATCTGCATGGGATGGGCTTGAATCCAATCCCTCTGCTATGATTATGCTCAGCTCTTCTCCCTTCTCCTGTGCCATTAACTAGTTTTGGTGGTGTTGGTCATGTTATTTTCACCCATCCATATCATCATCCCCAGCCTTCGTGATCCTCTACCTTCCCTATCCTCTTTCCTTCGTATTATCCCCACCACACAGGCCCTGTTTTAACAGGCATGCTATACTATTTTGTTTTAAGGTCCAGATTCTGCAGATGAGCAAAAAAATCCAATATTCTCTTCCTTCTTTCCTTCCTTCCTTCCTTCCCCCCTCTCTGTCTCTCTCTCCCTCTTTCCTTCCTTCCTTCCTTCCTTCCTTCCTTCCTTCCTTCCTTCCTTCCTTCCTTCCTTTCTTCCTTCCTTCCTTCCCCCCCTCTCTGTCTCTCTCTCCTTCCTTCCTTCCTTCCTTCCTTCCTTCCTTCCTTCCTTCCTTCCTTCCTTCTCTGGTTTCCCTTGGGGAACATGATTATCTCCAGTTCCATCCACTTTCCTTCACATGACATTTGTTTCATCTTGTTTACGGCTGAGTAACAATAGTGCATTGTGTTATGTGCTTCATTTTCTGTATCCATTGATTTGTTATTAGATGTCTAAATGGAAGCCATGGTTTGGCTACTGTGAACATTATTCCTGCGAACATGAGTGTGCAGGTGTCTCTGTTATAAGTTGATCATATTCCTCCAGTTATATCCTCGAGAGTAATATAACAGGGTCATACTGTAGTTGGTAAGATTGGGGTTTTAGAGGACCCTCCATACTGATTTCTACAGTGGTTGTATTAATTCACATTCCTGCCAGCAGTGTATTTATTCCTCACTCACCCATCCTCGTCACCTGCATTGGCTGTTATGTGTCTGCTTGATGATAGCCGTTCTGACTGAGGTGAGATAAAATCTCAGTGACATTTTGTGTCTGGCATCTCCTTGATGTCTAAGGATGGTCACCATTTTCTTTGTGTGTTTATTAGCCATTTTCATCTCTTCTTTGGAAAACTGTTTGCTTGTTCCATTTATTTTATTATGTATATATATTTTTTTGCGATCTGGGGGTCTTGAACTCTGGGTCTGGGCTCTGTCTCTGAGCCAGCTCCAGCCTAGTGTTCTACCACTTGAGCCACAGTGCCACTTCTGGGTTTTTTTTTGGTGGTTTATGGATGATAAGTGCCTCTCGGACTTTCATAACAGGGCTGGATTTGAACCGCCATCCTCAGAGCTCAGCCTCCTGAGTAGCTAGGATTACAGCTAAGATGATAGCAGTGCCCACCTAATTAGCTTATTCATTCGATGCATTTCTTTACTCCAGATCCACTGAGTGTTCTTTTGTTTGGCCTATAATGAACAGGTTTTAGGGAAATCCAGGTAAGAGTGTGGTTGGAATGGCTGGGGGTGGCAGACTTGGGTTCAAATCATGGCTCTCCAGTTAGTTGGTATGGAACCTCAGCTAACTTGAAGAGAATACCCGTGTCTATGTTAGCTGTTACCAGGAGGCTTGGGGTGTGACCTGTCAAGTTATTTAATATAAATCAGTACATGTCCTGTAAGGGTGAGAATGTGCATAGTGGGTGCCTGAGAGAGAGACTTGTTCTGTAGAACACCACAGCGGTGGATGTATGGAAAGCCCTATCAGTTTGGTTCCTGTGCAAAAGCATTTTCTGGATTTCCTCCAAAGGGTTGCCAGAAATCCACAGCAAAGCATCTGTGTAAAAGATAGTGTTTTCACAGCCTACCGGGCATTCAGGAAAGAGCCGAGGTGGAAGAAACCCCTCGGTTTCCTTTGAGTTAGCTGAATGGGGGCATGTGGCAATGGACAGAGAGGAGGAGAGAGAATGTCTTCTCCCACTGAGAGCCAGTTCCAAGACTTTTTAATCTGGAGAGTACTGCTGGAAAGAGATTTCTTTTTCTTTCTTTCTTTCTTTCTTTCTCTCTCTTTCTCTTTCTTTCTTTCTTTCTTTCTTTCTTTCTTTCTTTCTTTCTTTCTTTCTTTCTTTCTTTCTTTCTTTCTTTCTTTCTTTCTCCTACTCAGCCCAAATTTATAAATAGCAGCCTTGCCATTTTGTAATTGTAAAAAAAAAGGTTCATATAGTTTTCTCTCAACCACATAACATTATGCTGAAGTAAGATCAGAGTTCCTGTGGGATAGGGTAGATTTAAAGAGAAAATTTTTTATTGGATTATTTTTTTGCCATTCCTGGGGCTTAAACTCAGGGCTGCTTTGGCTCAAACCTAGCACTCTACAACTTGAGCCACAGTACCACTTCCCACCTTTTTATGAGTAGCTTATTGGAGATAAGTCTTATAAACTTTGCTGCCCTGGCTGGCTTTGAACCATGATCCTTAGATTTCAGCCTCCTGAATAACTAGAATTATAGGTATTAGCACCAGAGCTCAGCCACGAGATAAGCTTTGAGTTGTAAGATTATATTCAAGGGTATAGACTATCAGAATGCAAAGGATTTTATTCATCTGGGTTAATTATAAATAAATGTCCTATCATACCAGTAATGACCATTCCTGACATGTATCTTGTTATATTTTGAGGACAACATACTTCTTTCTCTCTTTTCTTTTTGTGTCAGTACCAGGGCTTGAACTCAGAGCCTGGGCACTCTCCCTTAGCCCTACCATTTGAGCCAGAAATCTACTTCCAGCCTCTTTTGGGGAAGGGGTGATTAATTGGAAAAATCTCACAGACCTTTCTGCCTGGGGTGGCTTTGAACTGGGATTCTATGATCTCAGCCTCTTGAACAGTTATGATTATAGGCGTGAGCCACTGGCATCCTGCTAAACATACCGCTTCATCAAGAATATCATCTTGGTTTTGGCTGAAACGCTGTTAAAGTTTTCTGTCATTTCTCCCCTCTATCACTGCCACCGAATTGAGTCCCATTCACTTTATAAAACTCCAGCTGTTGATATCCAATAATTTAAAAATTCCTTTCCAATTCAGCCCACCAGCAGGCTGTCTTGCCAACTGCTGTATTTATTATTTATTTATTTAGAGAATCCATTGTGCTCTCAACAAAGGCTTCACCCCTTTCAGTCAATGTCCCTTTCTCATTGCAGGCAGAAAAATCGTGTAGGAACTTCAGGGAGCAGAGGTCATTTCTTTCATGGGTTACCTGTTGCTAATCCAAATCGTAAGGTGTTCAGAGCATCTCTCTCCCTCTGCATAGAGATTGTTCTCTTTCTTGTGTTTATCGGTATTAAGAGGACTGGGGTTTGTTGTCTTTCTGCAGCCCTGAGATAAAGGTGTCTGGTGTGGCTTGTGCTGGCTGACTCTGAGAACACACTGGTAGTGTACCATTTGACAATGTCAGCAGGGCAGACCCAGAGTATTCTGCGAAATTCTGTGTTTCTGAGTTTCTGTGATTATACTGGGTGAAACTACCATTGGGGGGAAAATATACTCATTGTGTCTGTATTTCAAATTTTCTTCCAAATTTTATTCATTTGGATAGGTAGCAGGTGACAGTATATAGCCAGGAAGGAGAGAGAGTGCCAAGAAAACCATCTAAAATAGTGGATAAAGCTGGGCGGTGCTAGCTCGTGTCTGTCATCCTCTGAGGATCGAGGTTCAAACCAGTCCCGTGAGCTCTTATCTCCATTTAATTACCAGAAAACTGGAAATGGCGCTGTGGCTCAAGTGGTAGAGCTAAGGGACAGTGCCCAGGCCCAGAGTTCAAGCCCCACAAATGGCACAAACAAACAAATAAATAATAAAATGGATTGAAGGGCTGTCTTCGTCATGTAATCTCTTTCTCGTCTCTGCTTTTTTCCCTAATAAACTTCTCTATCACTTTTATTACATTGGAGTCTTGCCTGAATTCTCCTGTTGGATGCAAAAATTGAAGTTGCCTACCTATATTGCATTTCCACAGTAGCAATTCAGCCTGAATTTCTTCTGTTCCTATGACATTCCAAACACTGTGCTAGGGGTAGACAGAAAGGATGGAAGCCGCCCTCTGAGGCCCAGAGCAGAAGTTGTAAAAAATAAAAGACCCAGAACTGGGAGTGTGGCCCGGTGGTAAGTGTGCTTGCCAAGCGTGGCACGAAACCCTGGGTTCAATTCTCTGGAATCACATACACAGGAAAAGCCAGAAGTGGTGCTGTAGCTCAAGTGGCATAGTGCTAGCCTTAAGCAAAAAGTGTCCAAGGTTAGTGTCCAGGCCCTGAGTTCAAGCCCCAGGACTGGCAAAAAATAAAATAATGCCCAGTGTCCTAGTTGGGTACTGAGGCTAACATGAGCAATTCTAACCACTCAAGAGCCTGAGGTCTAAGGATTACCATTTGAAGCCAGCTGTTGCAGTATTTCCCTCCTCTTCCTGGGTACAAGACCTTAGCTGGTAATGGCTCTAGCCACCAGTACATTTCACATGCCATTCTGCTTGGCACACAGTAGATATCTAAGTATTTGTTAATTGCAAAACTGAATTAATGAGAACATAGGTTCATCTCTACATTGCAGGCACAAGAGATGCAAGGCCAAAGAATCATCCTTAGATGTCCTTTCCTCCTTCACCGGGAAGGTTTAGGAGCCTCCACCAGGAAATCTCTGAGCTTATAAGAAATACACCCGCATCATCGGCAAAACTGGAGTTAGCTGATTGATAGGCGATGAAATGTTTGGTCCACTGGACTTGGGCAGTAATAAATCTATATTCTGTGAAACTTACTAGGGGATAGCCCTTAGACTATTTACTGCTATAGACCAGACAGGATTGCATTTGTGTGGTCCTTTTTGGAAAATGATCTTATTGTAAGCTGTGAGTGGGGGGGGGAGTTATTTACCCCAGGAAAGTGGAGAAAGGCTGAAAGCTATAAACAGGCATTTGATCCTCTAATTCCACCCTCCCCTCACCTCTCCCTCCCCCTCTCTGTCTTCCCTCACTCCCTCTCTCCCTTTCAAACCCCTCCATCTGTGTGTGTGTGTGTGTGTGTGTGTGTGTGTGTGTGCGCGTGTGTGTGTGTGTGCGTGTGCGTGCGTGTGTGTGCATGCGTGAGTGTGGCCTAGAGCTTGAACTCAGGGCCTGGGCCCTATCCTTTAGCTTTTTTTTTTTTGCTCAAAGTTAGTGCTCTGCCATTTGAGCCACAGCTCCATTTCCAGCTATTTGATGGCTCATTGACGATGAGAGTCTCACAGATGCTCCTGACCTGGCTGATTTCGAACCTTGGTCTTCAGATCTCAGGCTCCTGAGTGGCTGGGATTCCAGGTATGAACCACTTCTGCACAGATCCCAGGACTATTGATTTGAGTTTGGGTAATGGTGGAGACTTTGGGCCATTCTGTGGAAAATTTGTTTTCCGTGTCCTGGAAGGCAGCGCTGTCTCTTCCCTGAAGAATTGTTAGAAATGGGTTGCGCTGGCTTTGCTGCTGTTTTCTTTCTTTATAAGGGAAAAGGAATGGAGAGAGAGAGAAGCCAGTGGTGGACCCCAGATGCCCCCAGAAAAAGTCTCAAGTGAATAAGGGCTTATGACAGACAACAATGGCTCTTTGGAATCTTCACAATGGATTCTGTTTTTCAGGGAGAACTATTATTTACTTGTGGAATAATAGGAGGAAATAATTTTTTTTCAATTCCGAGTTCTGTAGAAAACTATGAGATTCGAGGAGAGGGATGGAGGAATCCAAATTAATAACATATTGTATTTTTTTAAAAAAGCAACTAACTTGGTTCCATGTGAATGAAACTCCATTATGCAATGGCCCCAGACACAGCATCCAGACAGTTTGAACCTGTAGCATCATGAAGACACTGGAAACTGGGACTGTATTTTTGGGGGGGGGAACTATTTTTTTTTTAACATGGAGTAACTTAGTATGTGCCATGCTGGGAGCAGATCCCAACTTGGAGAGAGGTATATGCAAGTCTACCCACATCCTGCACAGAAGAGAACCACCTCTCCCATTTCCATGGCAACTCATATCGTCAACGGGGCAAGTTTTCTATCTTTCCTAGAAGTCTTTTATTTCTTCATTTGGGAGTGCCACCAATAGGCACCTTTGGAGACCTATTTTTAGTTTTTTTTTCTTTTGAGGCTATTTCTTATAGAACATTAGAAGTGTCCTTCCCTCCCTCCTTTCCTTTCCTTTCCTTTCCTTTCTTTTCCTTTCCTTTCCTTTCCTTTCCTTTCCTTTTTCCTCCTTCCTTCCTTCCTTCCTTCCTTCCTTCCTTCCTTCCTTCCTTCCTTCCTTCCTTCCTACCTTCCTTTCTTCTTCCCTCCCTCCCTCCCTCCCTCCCTTCCAATTTGTTCTTGGAGCTTTAACTCAAGGCCTCACACTCTTGCTAGTTAGCCTTTTCACTCAAAGCTGACACTCTACCACTTGGGCCACAGCTATATTTCTGGCTTCTTGGTAGTTAATTGGAGATACGAGTTGAATGAACTTTCTTGCCCAAGTGATCCTCAGATCTCAGTTTTCTGAGTAGCTAGGATCATAGACAGGAGCCAGTGTCTGGATATTTCGGGTTAAAAAAACCCCTCAATAGCTATTTTTGTTAAAAACAGAATTGTGGGGATTTAAATCTAAAAGGAAAGATTAAATAACCCAGTCCCTTGAATGTATAAAATTTGAAGTCCAGGTAGTGAAATTTATTTTCTGGAACATTTTTCATCAGTTATAGTCTTGTTAGTAGAAATGTACTGGACTTGATTTTTGGGTTTCTGTCATCTTAGAATTTCTGGGGTTCCAATTTTATTATAGTATCATTTTTTTAATTGACAAAGAAGGTGAGCACAAATCAGTGAGTCCTTGTCTTAGTTAATTAGTGTCCTCATTCCTAGTTAAGATGTTCAGGGACATAATGCTTCTGTTTCTCTCTTATTTTATTCCCCTGAGATCTTTTGACATCTACATTTGAGGATATTATACCACATGAGTTGCCGAGGGTTGGGCTAAACTCACAAATTGAGGGACTCTTTGACAAAACACCCTGACCCAGCCAAGCAAAATCTAAATTCTCCTCTTTCAATACAGGTTAATGGCAAGCAAGGAGGAGACACGTGTCCGTTTCACAGAAATTGTGTTAGAAATTTTGACTCAATTCCTGGGCTATATCACAAAGGATTATTTAAGTCCTATTTTTGTTGTTGTTGCTGTGAGGCCTCTTTCTGTGCAGCAAGAGGATAATGGTTATAAGCTTGCTTTAAGAAATACCAAAGACTTTTCGTTGGATTTTATTTCCTGAAGAACCCCCCCACCCCGCCGCCCCAAATAGATTTTAATTCAGTAATGGTATGGTTTAAAGGTTAACTCAACAATGCACAATCTTGGTTTTATCTCTCCCCTTAACCTAGATTTGCTTCTTCAGTTTGGACTCTGCTCTCTCTTCCCTGTGCCAGTCCTGGGGCTTGAACTCAGAGCCTGGGTGCTGACCCTGAGGCTTTTTTTTTTCTGTACAAGGCTAGAGTTCTACCATTTAATCCATAGCTCCCAAAAGCGGGTGGTTACTTGAAGCTAAAAGTCCCACAGTCTTTCCTGCCCAACATTGGCTTTGAACCATGATCCTCAGATCTCAGTCTCCTGAGTACAGGTCTGAGCCACCAGGACTCAGGTTGGTCTCCATTCTTGTATTCTTTCACCTGTATGAGAGGTGGGTTGGTTGCAGCTGGCCCAGCTTGTCTATGTCCAGATTCCAGTGGGAGAGTGATCTTTTCTTGACAGTCCATCTTGAGTCCAGGTGTCCATCCTCAAAGCAGTCATTGTGAGTAGGACATAGAGTAAGCAGATTGAATAGACCTAGATTATAAGTACCACGTTGGGAGTTTGGAGGAAAACCTGCTCTAAGTAAATCCAGTCACTTGAGAGTGAAATAGAAGGAATCCGAATAACATAAAATACTGTGGTAATTCTTCAAGTTCCTTCTACCTCTCCATGATTCCTGGTTCCACAGTACAACCTGTTTTCTATTCCTATCATTCATTTTTTTATTGGATATTAATTGCACAAAGGTCTTTCACGGGGGTATTTCATATATGTGTGCATTATACTTTAATAATCTTTCCACATTCCTCCTCCTTCCTTGAGCTATTACTCAATAGCTCTCAGTGAGTTTTTTCATATTATCTTCATAATATTATTCCTCTTCCATCATTCCCTTTGCCCCATTTTCATCTCCCAAATAATTTTTGCTCTATCCTCTTAATTTAATAATCTCAATCTCAATGAGCTCTTATACCCATTTTAGACTCATAAAGCTCTTCTAAAATTCATTAATGCTTTGGGTTTTTGTTGTTGTTGTTTTATTTTTCCCTCTTGTTCTTTTGAATGTTTTACATTCTTTTGTTTTCAGATTCACTAATCTTTCCTTCAACAGTGTCTTAAGACACTGTAAAAGATATCTAGTGTATTTTATCTCGTTTGTTAAATGTTTAAAATGTTTATTTCTCTTTTAAGTTCAAGTTGTTTTTTTTAAAGATAATAGGAGAGCATGAGGATTTGAATAACATACATAGCTACTGTTCTATCAAGTATGTCATCATGTGTCATTTCTGAGTGTTTATGTTAAGTAATATAGTTTCTTTTTTGTTAATTACAGCACACGTGCTATTTTAGAGTCTTTTTCTATTAATTGAATTTTCTGGCTTCTTTGTCTACCTGAAATGTTTTACAAAGTGCCAGGCATTGTAGACTATTTTTTTTTTTACAAATATATACTTTATTCTGGAACACTATTTGATATTGTTAATGGTTTCCTTTTAAGTTTATGAGTGGAACTAGAGGAACTTTAGTCTTGGGTTAATTGTATTCTACAACCCTCCAGTCATGCTGCGCTCCTGTGTTAGAAGGCCTGGCCCTCTCTAGCTGGTGAGAGCACAAGCTAGGTGAGCCCTTGTGAACTCCGCCTACTGCTGTTTCCTTTGTCCAGGTTCTGCTTGTTTTCTTTCATATGCGATGCACTCATCCTTGCATAGTGGAAGACTTGAAGGCGACCCTTTTGCAGATTCCTGGCGTTCCCTTTTGCATCTCCTCTCAAACCCTCTGCTCAGCAGATTCTCGTGGCACTGGCCTCCAAATGACCAATTCTGTTTCCTTAATTCAAGGGAACCCAGGGCTCTGTCTGGGTTTCCCTCCCCCCCCCCCCCCCCCCGCCCTGTGACCTTGAAAGCCAGAGCAATTGGAAGGCTCATGTGATTTATTTTCTTTACCACCACTTTCCTCCTCCTCCTCTTCTTCGTCCTGCTCGCCAGTCCTGGGGCTTGAACTCAGGATCTGGGCACTGTCCTTGAGCGCTTCGTGCTCAAAGCTAGTGATCACTCTGGCCTTTCCTGTGTATATGGTACCAAGGAATCGAACCTAGGGCTTTGTGTATGCTAGGCAAGCACTCTGCCACTAGGCCAGGCTCTTGGCCTTATTTTCCTTTCTATCCAATATGCAAACATGTCTGTCTGTCTGTCTGACCATCTATGTCTGTCTGTCTGTATGTATGTCTGTATGTATGCATCTATATCTATCTATCTATCTATCTATCTATCTATCTACCTATCTATCTGTCATCTATCTGTTGGTAGCAGTGTGTGGGAGGGGGCGGGGGGGCGGGGAGGCTGAACTCAGGGCCTCCAGCTCTCAATTGGCTTTTTCACCTAACACTTGAGCCATGCCTCCTGCTTCACTGGTTTTGTTCTCTTTTGGAGTTGTTTAAAGGAAGGAGAGTGAGCTCAAGCCTGTAATCCTAGCTACTCAGGAGGCTGAGATCTGAGGATTGTGGTTCAAAGCCAGCGGGGCACTAAAGTACGTGAGACTCTTATCTTCAATTAATCTGCCAGAAAACTGGCAGTGGCGCTGTGGCTCAATGGGTAGGGAGGTTAGCCTTGAGCTGAAGAGCTCGGGACAGTGCCTAGGCCCAGAGTTCAAGTCCCACAACCAACAACAACAAAAGAAAAGGAAAGTGAATCCAGTCCTCACATACATTGGGGCTCCAACTGAAGGCTTCTGCATATTCAAGCGTGAGAGACATTGCCTTACAAGATTTCACGAGTCCCCTTGTGTCTGACGTATCCTCACTGAACTCTTCAGAGATGGAAATGTTCCCTAAGACTTTATGGTTCTAAATATTTCTTCCCTTCCCTTGGTTTCTTCTCAGATACTTTCCGCTCCCCACCACTGTTTATTTATTTTTCTCAGAGGCTTTCTTCTTCTTAGGAAAAAGAGATATCTGGTGCTATCCTATCTAGGATTGATGTGTTCTTGCAAAACCAAGATGAAGGAGACAACTGATAGCTTCAGTAGTCATTTTTGGAGGGAACAATAGTGGAACTTGAGATATTTCTGGGGTTGTTGTCTACTAGAAAGGTAAGAGAAACAAAAGTTATAGTATAAATTTTTTAGGTGGTGTAACAACTATATCACACATCCACTAAGTGTGGGGGGGAACTTAGAACCTTCCATGTTGAAATTTTCTGCCCATCAGTAATTTTAATATTAAGACAACTTACTTTTTCTTTTCTATTTCTTTTGGCTGGTTGTGGGGTTTGAACTCTAGGCCTGGGCACTGTCCCTGAACGCTTTACCTCAAGGCTAGGGCTCCACCACTCAGTCCTCAGAACTTACCTTCCTGAGTAGCTAGGGTTATACACAGCCCCAACGTACTGTTTTTTTGGGACACACCTCACCTTTTATGACCCACAGCTTTCAAAAATGAAAACTTTGGGATTCCTGAGCTTATTCCAACCTCTTCTGTGTTAATGCCTTAAGTGACCTCACTCCCCTTTCTCCTCCTCTCTGCCTCCACCATCTTCGTCAAGCCACCACCTCCTCCCAGTTGGACTATTGAAAGGATCCCCCAAAGTAATCACCTCCTGCAGGCTCTTGGCCGTACCACAGCTCACAGGCCATCTAATCAGCCAGAGTCATTTTTTAAAAGCTCATTTGTGATCCTATTACTTCCTTGCTTAACCTCTTCTAATGGCTTCCTAAAGCACTTAGAGGGAAATCTAAGCTCCTTTCTGGCTGTTCTGGCTTCCTTTCCAACTCATTTTGAGTCGCCCATCTTTTTCGTCCCAAGCACACTGGCTGGCTCCGTGTTTTTCTCTCAAGCCTCACTCTTTCTTACTTCCAGATGTGTGCATGTGTTCTCTTTCCTTTTGGTCTTGCCTTTTGCATATGGCTCTTTTCATCACTGGGGCTTTCCCAGTTTGCTTTAAGTCTGAGCTCACAATCTTAGTGAATCTCCCGGCTACACAATTACTGCCGCTGGTTAGAAAATATTGCAGCCCATTTAACTAGAGCAAACAACGAAATCTGACTGCGTATGCTTTTAAATAACTTGCTGGTACCCAAGTATATTAGACTTGAGAAGGTACGCCCTGGCATTTTATACTTGGCCTAGTTCCTATAGAAAGTAATTTTAAAATATATTCTTGTGTGTGTGTTTTTCTGTTTTGTTTTCTGTTTGTGTTTTTTTGCTGTTTGCAGTACTAGGGTTTGATTATACAGTTGACTTGCTCAGCTGATACACTACCATTTGAGCCATGCCTTTACCCTGATTTTTTTTGCTGGTTAGTGTGTGTGTGTGTGTGTGTGTGTGTGTGTGTGTGTGTGTGTGTGTGATACTGTGTGTAGGGCTTGAACTCATGGCCTCATGCTCTCACTTAGCTTTTGTACTCCATATTTGAGCTATACCTCCACTTCTTTTGCTGGATATTTGGGAGACACAGTATCATAGACTTTTCTGCCAAGGCTGACATTGACTCAAGACTCTGAATCTCCATCTCCTGAGCAGTGAGGATTACAGGTATGAGTCATGAGTGCCTTGAAGCTTTTCTGATCTTTTAACAGATTTCATTTGCTAGACTCAAGACTGTATGATTGAAAATAAGAAACTGATTTGATGGAGAAGCAGATTTTTTTCTTAGATTCCTACTTTTGTGAATAAGCTGCAGCCATGTATTCCAAGAGGCTTCATAGGCATGAAAGAATGCACACGTACATGAACATGTATCTTCAAGTCCATATGTCTAAACATACACAACACAATCCCATTTCAAATCATCATTAGCGGCATGTGTAATTTATATAGTATTCTGTGATGCAATTTTCTCTCAAGAAAAACATCCTATCTAATTCCTTTATTATTATTATTATTATTATTATTATTATTATTATTATTATTATTGCCAGTGCTGGGCTTAAGCTCAGAGCCTGAGCACTGTCCTTGGATTTTTCTCAAGGCTAAAACTCTACCACTTGAGCTTCAGCACCACTTCTGGCTTTTTCTAAGTATGTGGTACTAAGGAATCGAACCCAGGTCTTCGTGCATGCTAGGCAAGCACTCTACCACTAGGCCAAACCCCCGGCCCAAATTTCTTTATTTATTTATTTTTTTTGGTAGTGGGGCTTGAACTTGGCCTGAGCATTGTCCCTGAACTCTTCAGATCAAGGCTAGTCCCTCTACCACTTGAGGCACAGCACCACTTCTGGTTTTCTGGTGGTTAATTGGAGATGAGTCTATGGACTTTTGTCTGGGCTGACTTTGAACAGTGATCCTCAGATCTCAGTCTCCTGAGTAGCTAGGATTACAGGCGTGAGGCACCAGCACCAAGCCTCTACCTAATTCTTGATTAACACCTTTAATAAATCTTCTATAGAGAGTTGCCGTTTGTCAGTAGGATGGTGAATTTTATACACGGAAGTGCTGTGAGCTTTGTCAGAGGATGAGAGTAAGGTGAAAATCCCAGAACCAAGTAACAGACAGGGGTGACGTTTCTTTAGTTCTAAAGAGTGTATTCTCTCCTTCCACGTGCGATTCTCACAGAGCTGGGTGAGATCCAGCACCTCACAGAATAGAAGGATGCAGAGTTTTGTTCTGGGTCCCTTCTTGCTATTTTGGGTATGTGTTGTTTTCCATCCAAATAATATCCAACTGTGGTCGCTCGTTGGTGAGGAAGTATCAACAGGGTCTTTTGGTAACCATGGAAGTTACTGGTTCTCCAGAGAGTTATTTTTAGTTTGTTTCACTGAATAAATTTCCCATACTTCCTGAGAAGAAAAATAATATAATAAGTGCTTTTTACAATTTGAGGTCTCAGCGATGGAAACGAGAAAGGAGTGTCAAGAAGGAGAATCATATACTGCCTTATTTTTTTTTAAAACAATGATCTAAATCCTGGCTCTCATCAGACTTGGGGAAGTTAAATTAATGAGTAGATGCTTAATAAAATGTAGCTGTCATATAGTTCTTGGTGGCTCTTGTAGTTTTAGAATCTATCACGTGTTTTATTTTAAAGAAAATTTCAATTTTCCTCTGCTAAGCAGAAGCCCCAAAATAAATCTTGCTAGTATTTCACTTGAACATACTAAAAAGTACTTAGGCCTGTTACTGGCAGGGAAATTAGGACATGGTGACATTTGTACAGGTTGTTTAATTCAGACTTGGATCGCTACATTTCTGCTTCATTCCTAGGGGGGAGAAAAATTCACCATGATGAGCAAGCGTTTCCAAACAATAAAACTCTTGTCTCAGTATTATTTTGAAAATCTGCATTGATGGAATTTCTAGAAACACTAATAATGAATTCTCCCCTGACCAAAGGACAAATTGCACTTTTTTTTGCTCGTGGAAATATCTTCATATTATTAATGTGATTATTGTTTTTTTATAGAATGTATAATGTGGCTCAAGGGTACACTCACAAGCTTTATTCATCCTAAGATACATAAAAGTAGCAGAAGACCAGATTCCACTCTATTTAGGCCAGTGAAGACTAGAAAGTGATTACTTTCATATTAGTATGACTTTCACCTGAATAGCTTTGTGTGTGTGTGTGTGTGTACGCGTGTGCGTGTGTGTTTATAGGACCTAATATAAATAGAATATTAGAGCTGTTAAGGTTCTTGACCATAGCGTCTCATTTCCCAAAATGAGAAGTAGCCTTATCACATGAATGTCTCAGTTTTCCCTCACTTCAGATCTTCTGATTTTTTTTGTCAAGTCTAACTTCATAGCAGGAAGGCTCAGTTGACACTAGTGGCTTCCTTTTTATACACAGGCTGAAATTCCTGTTTGTTATGGCATGGACTTCTTATCTCTCCCTTTTCCTTCAAGTTCAGGATTCAACACACTCCTCTTGTGGCTGGAATATCAAATGTTCCAAAAGGCGTGGATGTTATAGCCCTGTTGATGGCACTCCTGAGAGCTCTCTGGAACAACTGAGTGGTAATTTTTTTTTTTTAATGAAGATATCCACTTCTCTCTCCTTGGCCACCATCAGTTGAGAAAGTTCGCTTCAGCATCTGTTCTCTGCTGGGACATTTCACCTGGTCTTAGAACTGTGGCATTAGAACTGTGAGCCAAAATGATTTTTTCCTCCTTTGGGCTGTTTCTCCCTGCCCCCCCCAATCAGGTGTTTTATCATAGGAATAGAACTCACAGATTTCCCTTTCCTGAAAATATGAAGTTTATTGGTACCTCGAGGTCTTTGTACTTGCTGGTGACCCTGACTGGTAAACGTGTGCCTTGATGTGGAATGGCTGGTCTGTATTTATGATAGGGAGGATTCTAAGAGAGTTCAGCTTACCTTGGGAATTCAGCCTACAGAGGATCCAGAGAAGCCACACTCAGGTTTGCTGACTCACAGAGACTCTGGGAATAAATCTGCGCTTGAAGGTGTTAAGCATGTGGGTGTTCTATTACAGGAAAATGGGGACCTTGTTAATTCTTTTTTCCTGTATCATCTCCTCAGGCCTTCCTTGAATCCTTTTGAGATACGAGGACTTCTTGTTCTCATTACTCTGGTTTTATTCCCTTCTTAGAACTTAGCAGAAGTTGTTGCACATTCTCCCCTCCCCCCTAAAAATCTGTGACACACCAGTTGATGCTCAATAAACTTTGTATCAGATGAATCTCCCAGTCCAAATGAGCAAGTTCTTATCAACTCATGACAAAACTGCTGAATTATTCTCTGGACCACCAGGCAGTAGATGATTTAGAGAGTAAAGGAGAGAATAGAAGTGAGCTTGGCCTGGTGACAAAATGTCAATTCTCTAATGACAGCCTTGCCATCCAGACTTTAATCTAAAACCATCTGCCTTTATTTTTCTTAACCTGGTCAGCTGGCTGGCACAGCTGCTATTTCTGGTGTTTCTGCAGCCAATTTCTGTGATTCAGTTTATTTTTTTTAATGCAGAAGCTTAGGAAAGGAAAAGATTGATCTGACCATCATCCGCAGTGGAAGGGTGGGGCAATTATCTTTTATCTCAGTTACTTGCCACTGTGACATGTGTTCCTTGCGTAGTTTAAATTCTTGAGTGTACATCTGGTTCAATCCATTCCCCAGCTCTGCTAAGGCTTCTTTCTTCAAGCATTTGGATGAGCTGGCTTTACATTTTGAGAGATGGGATTGTTATGTTGAAGCCTCTCTCATCCTATCTTTACAAACCCAGAACATGTTGTTGGAACATGAACTCAGAGGACTGAGTATAGTGTGTTAAATCAAGGTTTGTGTGATAGGTTCTAACATGTATGTAGCATTCACTAGCATGGAAGAGCCATGAACACATGTCTGACTTGTCCTTTTTGCTGTGCCAGGCATCTAATAATGGCTTTTCAGTGAATAGCCTTGAAAGTATTAATGGATAGATGATGGAATCTCTTACCAACTTAACTCTTGCCAGGTCCTCTTGTTCTCTGTAAGATGCTTTCTCTAAGGAATTCTCCTTTTCTATTTAGAGAACTAAAGCCTTTTAACACCCACTCAACTGTCACTTGGGAGGGGAAATGTTAGGATAATTATGGATTATTTCTATGTCACTGTTTATTGAACACCTACCTGGTCCCTGGTGTTAGGTGAGATCATAACAACTCTGAGGTGGTTTGAATTCCTGGCCAAGGAGGTGACTGTCTCAAAAATCATAATCTCTAGACAGCTGTTGTCATTTGAAGACTGATTCAGAGACTTGCTAAAGACCAAAGAGTAGGAATTCGGAAGATGGGATTTGTGACATGAAATGTCCCTTTTGCTATTGTCCTTGAGTTGAGGTAATGGGAATTGGCTGAGACAGATGGAATTCAGTGGCTTAGCATGATAGAAATACGTTTCTTAGTCATCTAATTTTCCTAATGGGATTTCACAGCATTATGACAGCTTTGTCTAAAAGTGGCATTTAGATCTTTCAGATCTACCTTCTTCACCTTCTCACACTGCTTTTCAAGGGAGAGGCGAGGAAGATCTCAGGGCAAGGCTAGACATACAACCAATAGCTTCTGACCATGACTCACTAACCAGAGCCACACCTAACTACGGGAGGTGTGGTAATGTTGGAAATGTACATATGATTCACATTCACGCTTACCAGACATGACATTTATCAAGCTAAAGGAGGTTAAATGCTTTTTTTCCCCTTTAAAAAGTCCAAGAGAGCCAGGCATTGGTGGCTCATGCCTGTAATCCTATATACTCAGGAGGCTGAGATCTGAGGATCACAGTTCAAACCTAGGCTGGGCAGGAAAGTCCGTAAGACCCTTATTTCCAATCAACCACCAGAAAACTGGAAATAGAGTGGTGGCTCCACTAGCCTTGAGCAAACAAGGTCAGGGACAGCACCCAGGCCTTGACCTCAGGCCCTGCTACTAAAAATAAAGAAGCTCAGGTGTTGTTTTTTTTTTTGTTGAAAGTTTAAGTTCCATTCTGCAAGGAATTAGGTTTTTTTTTCAAGGGAAGAACATGCTTAGTAAAATAATAAGCTCAAATATGACAATACTTTTGTTCTGATGAAAACAAACATGTTAAGAAACTGTTAGAAAAATACAATGAATAGTGTAAAGGAATAAAGAACAGGGTTGGTAACATGGCAGCAAATGGAATCTCCGGCATTGAATATGTTCCCTAAGAATCTTCACAAAAGCTTAGAAGTATCTCTGGATAGAGGGACAAAGAGCTCAGGGCTAGAATAATTGAATTTTGTGTTTCCTGGTACTACCAGCCAGTTGACTTTTACCAGTTACTCTCTACCTCTCAGGAGATTTGGACAAAATGGAGATTTAAAAAAAATGGCCAGGACATGGGCCAGGAGTTTGGCCTAGTGGTAGAGTGTTTGCCTCGCATGCACGAAGACCTAGGTTGGATTCCTCGGTACTACATACATTGAAAAAGCTGGAAGTGGTGCTGAGGCTCAAGTGGTAGAGCTCTCGCCTTGAAAAAGCCCAAGGACAGTGCTCAGGCCCTGAACCCAAGCCCCAGGACTGGCAAAAAAAAAAAAATAGACACGTGCATTTTGTATATGTCATCTAGTGGTTTGGAAGAACAAATGAAATGACTGTGGGACTATGTGAAGAAGTGAAAGTGGAAGTGCAAATAGGAGAGGGGTATTTTGTCCCCTCACTCTCTTCGCTATCAGAATTGGACATTGTAAGGGATAGCAGGAATGTCCAGTTGGCATCAACAGCATTTTGTCAAGCACCGCTTGACCTTTCCTTTTGGCCTGAGCTGAAATCCTTCTGCTCTATGTACCAGGCTAAGAGGTCCTCATCCTGCGTCTTAGTAGACACTCGCTTGGGTATGGCAGTAAATAACTAGGGTGATAATGCTTTGAGATCTGACTGGACGGCCAGCACTGGATTGTGTGTACTTAGCTCCCATGCTCTCATCCCTCCCTGCTCTCCGATGCAGATGCTATGATCTCAACCATGCAAATGTATAGCTGCTAAACCCACAGCTCACAGAGGTGATACTGGTCAAGGCCACGGAGCTTAACAAGAGCAGTGTGCCAGGAGACCAGTGATTCCAGCAATGAGCAGGAGACAACATGCTGGCTAATCTGTCACCCAGTATCTCTATGTGTAAAATGGGATTGTTGCAAGGATAAAATGAGATACTGTGCCTAAAAAAAGACACGCATAGTTAATGAAGCCCCATTAATTAGCATTAGAAAGATGGATCCATGTTGATGTAACTTTCTTGTTTTCTTCCTCCTGCCTCGGATGGTGGGGTCTGCTATAAAAGACAGGATGTCAATGTGTAATCACTCTTTGGATTTAATGGTTTGGGGTTTAAATCAAAGGCTCAGTATCTCTGAAGCCCCAATGCTGGAATCTTGCTGGAAACACAGGGAAAGGCCATGATGTGACCGAACGCCCCCCTCCCCTTTTCTGATGATGTTCCATGCCCAGCCCTACATCCTTCCCCCGAAAGTACAGGTTGCGTTGTGATTTTAATCAGATCAACCTTTGCTGATATGCCATGAGGAACAATTAGTTGCTGGTTTGTACAGAGAGCTGCTCTGTATTCAGCCGAGCAGGGGTTTGCATCCCCTAGCAGTCCATTCCCCTGCTGAGGTTGCTTTCCTTCCTTTCCTTTGTTGCTCAGAACTGGAACTTGATGGGTCTCTGTAGGAAGCAAGTCATTCATTTCTCTGTAGCTCCTTGCCCCAGGTACAGAGGTCCAGGCAGGTTTACAGTCCCCAGGTGAGCAGCAGGACATGTCTAGGTAACCAATTAGCTCAAATGCAGCTTCCAGAGACTTAGAGACCACATTCAGATTTCAGCAGATTAAAAGTCAATGTCCAGTACATTGAATCTGAGCAATTTTTTTAAATTTTTGTGCTCAGAATGCTGCTGAGTATACAGCTTGGTGTTTCTGAGGTCCTTAAGGGAAGTATTAGTGTCTATGATGTCTGTCTTTGTTCTGCTTCAAAGGAGTATTTGCTTTGGGCCTGAAGAAAATCTTATCATGTCTACAGGAACTTGTGCTTTCCTCTCTCCTCTCCCCTGTCATGCTCAAAAGCTCCTGTGGCCTGTTTGTAAGCTACATGGGTGCATTGTTCATTTAAATCAGTCAAGAAAACCCAGGGAAAAAATCTCTCCAAATGTTGCTTATTAGCCAGGTAGCAGTGGCTCTTGCCTATTCTCTAGCTGCTCAGGAGACGGATCTGAGGATTGTAGCTCAAGTCAGACTAGTCCATAAGACTCTAATCAATCAAAACAGCTAGAAGTGGCAGCAAGCATTAAGTGCTGGCATGCTAGCCATGAGCAAAAAAACTTAGGGACAGCACCTAGGACCTGAGTTCAAGACCCAGTACTGGTACATGTATACACATCCACAACCCCCACCCCCAATTTGCCTATTAGTATCCAAAATTAAAGTAAGTTCTACAGGATATATGAAATCTAACCCTGAAGCTACAAATGTGTGTGTGTGTGTGTGTGTGTGTGTGTGTGTGTGTGTGTGTGTGTGACATTTCTGCTGTATGGACTTTGCCCCTTCCCTTTGGACGTGGACATGTATATGGTAGATTTGACTAATAAAGTAAAAGGCAAGATGAGGATTGGTCATAAAAGGCCACGTGATTTCCACCTTGCCATTTTATTCCTCATCTTTGGGAGCCATATACCATGAGCTAAGAAGGTTGACTCTTCTCTCTCTGTGTGTGTGTGTGTGTGTGTGTGTGTGTGTGTGTGTGTGTGTGTGTGTGTGTGTGTGTGTGTAAGAGAGAGAGAGAGACAGAGAGAGACAGAGACAGACCTAGACCTACACCTGGGGCTTGAACTTGGGCCTGGGTGCTGTCTGAGCTTTTCTACTCAAGGTTCATATTCCATCACTTGAGTCATAGCTCCTCTCTGGCTTTCTGGTGATAGTTAGAGATAATTGTCTCAGATTTTCCTACCTGGATTGGTTTCCAATTATGACCCTCAGATCTCAGGCTCCTCACTAGCTGGAATTATAGGCATTGGCCACTAGTGCTAACTAAGCTTTAGTTGACTGCACTTAAGCCCATAAGGTAATGCAATTTTGCCATTAGATTACAATTTCCAGGAATGGAGAAACTTTTGGCTCCTACTAGGCATACCTTTAGTGCTTAAAAAAACAACTGTCCATACATAGTGGGCGGCTGAAAAATATATTTCCTAAGTAAGCTAACAATTCTTCATTTGCATACTTGAAATGACTCCTCCATTAGAAAGAATGATATTGTACCATTTGTATGGAAATGGAAAGTTTTGGGAAAAAGTTATATTAAGTGAAGTAAGCCAGACCCAGAGAAATAAAGGTTGCATAGTTTTCCTCATTTGTGATAGATATAATGTGCTTATAAATCTATAAGTAAACCCCTTGGGTGGTATGCAAATTGTTACAAATGAATTAACTGAAGTATAATAGACTCAGGGGAGAACTCAAATAGTATTATTTTTTTTAAAGAAAGACTAGATAAAACCCCAACAAAATAAGCATCAGGAAAATAAATACTTGCAAGAGGGTATATAGGGCTCAGGGGAGAGGGGTAGGGGAATGAAAGGGAGAAGATGGGGAGAATGCAGTCAAGAATTGACTGTACAGAATACAAAATTAAAATAAAGAAGGAGAGGGTGGTTTGAGTGGGAGATGAGCCTGTTGAAGATGGCAACACAGATAACGATGTATTCATAAATCATTTTGTTAAATGGCACCTCCTTTGTACAACTACTTAAAATAATAAAATAACGAAGCCAACATTTTGTTTTTAACCAGGCACTTGATTTCTCCATTTCTTGTCCAGTCTGTATTTGTTCCAGCCCTTTCTTCTTTCCCTCATCCCTTTTCTGCTACTACAGATTCTCAAATGCACCAGGGCACGCCGTGGTCCCCTCTTTTGCATGTTGTCTTTAGTCTGCCTTCAGTTCAGCTGAGAGGAAGTTCCTTCCCCTTTCTTCACCCTCTCATTCTGTGGGAGGGACCCGGATCTGGCTTTGTGGCTATGTTCACACAAGGAGATTGATGATCATTGTACATCTGTGGGTCTCTCTCCATTGAGACTCAGCTCATGGAGAGTAGCAACCACTTTTGAACCATCTCCATAGTCCCAGATTCAGTAGAAGTTACAGAATTCCATGTCATTAGCCTTGACTAGGACTATTGCCTCAGCTAATTGACAGCATGTGGGATCTCTATGCAATTCTCTCAGTTCTCTCTCTCTCTCTCTCTCTCTCTCTCTCTCTCTCTCTCTCTCTCTCTCTCTCTCTCTCTCTCTCTCGTTTTTTTTTTCTTTAGTTATCCTATCAACTTTAAATTTGGTAAGTATGCCTGGATGAGAGAGACTTCATTATGGCATACAAATCTCTTGGATTAGAAATCCCTCAGATTTGCAATGAGTGACAAAATGATTTCAAAATTGCTTCTGTAGATCTTCATAATAATAACATTTCTTGAGTATGGTGCGCTAGGCCCCTTTTTAAGCACTTTATAAGTATTTTCTTATGGAAATCTCAGTGGAGAGAGGCACAGATAATAAGCCCATTATTCAGATGGACAGGGAATTTCACAAGGTCACAGATGGCAAAGAGAAACCCTGATTATCCTTGATGTATGGACCTCTAGAGCCAAAGCTTTAAACTACTGGCCTAAGTGTTTCCTGTACCATTTCTTTTTTTAAAATATTTTTTATTGTAATTAATAAAAGGGTACCATTTCTTTTTAGGCACGTTTATCTCTTAGATTCAGCCATCCTTGAATCTGTCTGAGAGTTAATGGAGACATTTTTTTTTAAAGTTAATCTTATTTTCTTAAGACAGGAAGATTTGAGTCCTTCCTTTCTCTGCCCTGCTTCTCAAACAACATAACGTCCCTTTATTCAACTATTGCTTTTTCCTCCCTCTTTCTGTCAGGGGAAGCTCAGTTGATTGTGGGTCATTGTTGGTACAGCCATGTTCATGGATGTCTATTCTCCACTCATCACCTGCAAGACTCTGCCAACTTCTCCTGTGGCGGTGAGCATATCTCTCTCCATCACCGCTGATGGTTTTGCCTTACCCAGTGAACTTATAATCACTCTGGATCACTAATTGCCACAATTCTTCACTGTCCGAAGCTGCAAGTTCCCCCTATGGATGGACCCGTGTCTTTGTTCATCCTGCTAATTGCATACCACTCATGAGCTGTGGGAGGTCTCGAGACTCATCATTTGGGTGGCTTTGCTTGTCATCGGAGGGGTGCTGAGAAGATGTCATGATTCTTCTAATGTGTGGGGCGAGGGGGGCTGCAATGCCAGAAATGCAAGCTTTATATCTCAGCTGACAACTATTATTCTCCTGAGATGGCAAACACTCACAATTCTTGACAAGTTCCCCCATATTGTCATCCAATAATCCAGTTTGACATATGAGCCCCACTTTGTTGAACCCATGCTATGCAATTCTGCCCTTTAGGTTAACTAAAGGTATTTGTCTTATCCCTGGAATTATTTAATAGCAATAAAGCAAAATTTAATTTATTTTGGCTGAGGTATAGAGGGATTTATTATAAAGAATCGGGGCTATGTTTTAGACCCAACATCTATAAATCTGATTATTCTCTAGGAGGGATATTATGAGATGGAATTGGAAAGTGCTAAGATATCAAGGCAATTGTTCCATTAATCTTGCTCCCTCACGGGTTCCATCTTGACAGCTCTGGGAATGTGTGTGTGTGTGTGCCAGTCTTGGGCCTTTCCATCTTGCTTTGCTTTGCTGAGCACCTCATTCAACTTGATTACGGAGCAGAGACCACCCACAGCTTTCCCACAATGACCGTCTCCATTGACATGATATAAGGTGGGCAGCTTGAAGATACTTTCTAAAAATTCCACAATGGTTTTCTCCAACTGACTCCCTGTCTCTGCCTTTCCGACGTGTCGGTCGATGCGTGAGTAGAACAAAGTACCTCGCCTCGGCCGAAATCCACGTACATCGGCCACAGCTGTTGTAAGTGGACCAGAAAAACATTTGGCTTATTGGTTTGCATGTAAAAAAAATCTTTCTTATTATCTTTAATAGTTTGTACTAAGGACTTGCCATTCACCAGAGCAGTTTAGGAATGCATTGCCTTTCAACATCTCACTCACCCCAAAAGATTGCAGCCCATAGTTATTGGCTCTGTTGCTTCTGGGTCCAAGAATAGATCATGGTGGCAAAATAGATCATGGTGGCAGGGGTGGATGGAGGAGAAGCCTGTTCACTTCCTAGCAGGTAGGAGGCCATGCAGAGAAAAGAAAGGACCAGGGCATACCTCCTGCCACATACTTCCTGCCACAAAGCCCCACCTCCTGCTTTTCCTCCTAGTGAGTCTTCATCCATTCACAAGTTCAGAGCCTTCCACATCTGTCTCTGGAAATGGCCTCACAGACACATCCCAGAGGTACAGACAATCAAAGCCAATCTGTCAATCAAGACCTCTCCCTCTCCCTCTCTCCCTCCCCCTCTCTCCTTCTCCCTCCCTCTCCCTCCCTGTCCCTCCCCCTCCCTCCCCCCATCTGTAAATGTTTCTTTATTACTACCCTTAGTTAGTGAAAGGTGGAAACGATGATCAATCCAAACCAAAGCAATCTCACCCTGGGCTGTTTCCACAGATTTCCTGATTTCACTGTCTGATGTTGCTCTCTGGTTGATGACTTAGGGACACGTTGAACTTGGACCTTTACCAACTGGGCCTTGGGAATCGCTGTTGCTTTAACGAGGAAAGAAACCTTGGTGTGCTAAATCGTTGGTGATGCTGGAGGTTTAAGTGTGAAAGCACATGTGTTTAATCCACTCCCTCTCGCCACTGTTTGTTCCTTTCCTGCAGCTTGGCACATTCTAAAAGGCAGAGGTTAAGTGAGTCAGGATCAAGACTTAAGGGCTGAAGAGATTTGCTCTCTCCGAGCCAATTTTCTCTCCAGACGCTCATAGGATTTGCTATTGAATGGAGTACTGCCTACCAATCTCTGTTTAATACAAGGGCATTGACTAGCTCTGTCTTTGTTCCATTTCTTCTGACCATGGATGATAATGATTTCTATCTGGTGGTACCCCAGGCATAGCGCCTGATTGCCTTTCTCAAATAATGCTTGATGCTTGTCTTTTTCAGAGTTTGCGCTGAGACCTGTTTCACCTCGAAAGACATTTCTCTGACACATGTAAGCCTCTATAAGCTTAATAGAGGACGAGAGAGGAATTGGGTTCTTGTTTTTCTCCCTGGTGTGTGTGTATGTGTACACATGTGTACGCATGAATGCTCACACACATGTGTGTTAGAAGTACACAGGGGATATACTTCATCTTCTTTTGAAAGCTGCAAATTAGAGGGGGGGAAATGAGGAAATTAAATAAGGTTGTTAGGAATCAGAAATAAAACCCAAAGAAAAAAATGATAGAAATGAGTAGGAAGATACATTTACATGTAGAAAGTAGCTAGAAAAGTGAAAGTACTTCACAGGTCTTGAAGACAGCAGAACGATGGATCTTGCTTTTGATCCAGCTAGACAGCCTATGCCGTTTAATTGGAGAGTTAAGTCCATTGATATTGTGAAAGGGTATCAATATATGTGAATTAATGCACCTTCTATCTGGCAAATATCATGTAACCCTTTTATTAATTACAATAAAAAAGTGAAAGTACTTCACCTCTGTGGCTACGTACAGGTTAACCGGGAAAGCACACATTTCAACTTGTTTATAAAACACAGATACCTCGTAAAATCATGGAAGTATTCAGAATACATAAAGGGAAAATGTCTGTTGCTTTTTCTTGCCTCTACTCTAACTGGTCCACACTCCCTCAGCAGGAAGCCATGTCAAAATATCTGCTCTCTCTCCTACCTGGCACGTTGTCCTGGGCAAGGCACTGTATTGCCTTCACCCTTAGATTTTATAGCTAGTAAATGAGGAAGTCGCTGCTTAACTTGGTGTTGTTGAAAAAATTTAAGAGCGTGTGCTGTGTGAATATGCAACAAGAACATAGTAAGAAGTATCTATCTACTCTCATTTTTCCAGACATGCATGCATTAAAACCATCTTATTCCTTTTATTTTTGCTTATGTGGGTGAGGAATCAAAACCAAGGCTTTATGCATGCTAGGCAAATACCCTACCACTAAGCCATATTCCCAGCCCAGCAAATATGCATTTTTAAGAAATAAAAATATTTGTTCTTTCTTGCAGGCTGTGATATAGATTGCTATTTGAAAACTAATGATATGCCTGAAGCTTTTAGCTGTTTTGTTTTCTCCCACATTGGTAGTAGAACACTAATATCTGACATGAAAAATATTTTCTAATCAGTTCTGCTTTTCTTTTTAATCCAAGATTTTTTTCCCAGTGAGTTGAATCAAACTTCCTGTTAGTATCTTAATGCTGGAAGAGTTGCTCTTGAAAAACATAGTGTATTTTTATAGTTTTTTTTTCTAATGTAAAACCCTTCATTGAAACTTCAACTTTTAATTTCTATCATTTGGCTTTCTTATCGAATATATCCATATTTTATAATCTCATGAGCCACATGAAAAGAATATTTTATTATTTCCATTTTTTGTGGCTTAGAGCTTGGAATGAAACAATTGCTTTTTGTTTATTTAGTTAATATCCAGTCATTTCCACCTTTTAAAATCCTGTCACCTAAACAAAAATTATCTGTTGGATTTTCTTATAATAATGCCATACCTATAACAAATCACTTTCATTTTCTAGTATTTACACCAGCTTTAAATTTTTTACAGTACAATTGTGGGAATCTCTAAAGGGGCGCTTCAAATGTAATAGTGATGATAGACAACCCTGTTTAGTTTTTAATTATAATTAAAATGGTTTCAGTGCTTCACGCTAGGGTTGTACTGGGCCACAGTTATAAATAAGTTTCTTCTCCTATTCCATCAAACAATTTCAATTTCTCCTATGGTAATTGTCCTCCTTACTTGACCATTGGAGATACCAAGAAAGTTAAACACATGGAGATACCAATAAGACACAGAGGCTGCTTCACACTAAGTATTTCTGGTTTTCAACATATTGCTGCTGTGAACATAAGAATGTGTGTGTGTATATTAATAAAGGACAGAACATTCTGCAGAAGAGTCAACCGTCAGGCTTCCTCAGACAGCAGATGGTAAGGGCTCTTCTCTGCCTTAGTCTGCTTTCCATTGCTGTAATTAAATACCACAGGCTGGATAACTTATAAAGACAAGGAATTCCTTTCTTCTAGAGGTGGGAGAGCCCCACTTGATGATGAGTCACCTTCTTGCTGGTGGAACTCTCTACCTACGGAGACCAGAGGTGGTACAGTGACACAGCTGGTGAAACAAGGTAATCTGACTAGAGAAAACTCCCTTCTGTAGCAAAGCTTCGCCTTGACGATCCACGGCTCATCAAGGCCCAAATGCGCCCAAAGCTCTGTCCTCTCAAATACCACCAGGATATAACTTGGAGGTTTAAGTGTCAAACATATGAAGTTAGCACCTAATGCTCTGGTCTTGGGTTAAAGGGTGACACTGTCCTTGGACTTTCTCAAGGCTAGAACTCTACCACTTGAGCCACAGCACCACTTCTGGCTTTTTTCTATGTATGTGGTACTGAGAATCGAACCTGGGTCTTCATGCATGCTAGGCAAGCACTTGACCAGTAGGCCAAACTCCCAGCCCCTGTTTCTTCTTTAGATCTAGATTAGGAGAGAGTTCTCTCTTTATTTTATTTAAGATAACAAAATAAATATTTAATGCAGATTATGAATTTTCTGGGTTCTGATTGGGATACAATGATTTATTTTGTGAGGTTCCTATGAGGTTGGTGTTGCTTTGCTTTTATCAGTGAGGAGAGCTTTTTTTTTTTTTTTTTTGTATCTATTTCTTTTCAGTTGCTTTGGGCTTAAAATAATCCTTACAGCAAAACGATGTTATCATGGTAGCTTACGTTTTTATTCTTTAGAAGGGACATGGAATCTTAAAATCTAAAGATGGGGAAGGAATTGAGTGTTCATTTTCTCCTGCTTTCCATTCGATCCTTGAATTTTCCCCACTGCTGTGTACCTCTTCATCTTTTCTTGTCGTTTCTTATATATTCTTGGTTCCCCCTTCATCCTTTCTCTTGTTCTTTCATTCTCCCCCTCACTGGCTTTCCCATTCTTTTCTCTTTAATGAGCAGCAAATGCATCTATCGCTCACACACTCCTTTTTATCTCCTGGCTGGTTGTCTTCTAAGCCCTTGGAGAAAATGGCTGATATCACTTATCTTTCTATTGTTTTTCTGTCAGGTAGCTCAGCTTGGGAACCCCAGCTACATTTTACAATATTAATGATGTGCTGTAAGAACCTAACATAACATTTTATAACCCTCTAACAAATCTTATTATCAGATGACAATGAGGTACAGTACATTAAAGATTCATCATCCTTGGTTTACTTTAAAACTTCAACAGGGGACAAGACACAGAAGCTGCTTCAGACTAATTACCATTCTAAATATATAGCCCGGGCTTTCAATTTTTAATGGAGACTCGTAAAACCGTGATTGAAAACAATGCAGTGTATCAATCAGATGACCTGCTGACATGGCACCGAGAAAAAAAAAATAACCCTGTTATGTTACAGATAATGCTATTATTATATTTCTGCAATGGTGGCAGCACAGACTGTAATGGAACAGTTATCCTCCCCACATCAGCCAGCACTCCTAATATTTCTTGGGTTGAAGGTTTTACTTGGGGCCGTTGTTAGGGTAGGTAGTAAAAGACAGAGTTTCTGCCTTCGGTGCCAATGGCTTTGTCTTTTACTCAGCCTGCATTGAGATCTCTGACTAGAACCATCCCTGGAGGCTGAATTGTAAGAGAAGGGAGATAGAGAACAATATTCTAACCACCCTCCACTGTCCAATGTGACCCGGCGTTGACAGGGATTAGAAATGACACAGGACCAGTTGTCAGGTCTAATGGCTACCCTTGTTCTATCCATTTAAATAGAAGAAGTTGAGGATGGTGACATTTGTCTATCATCCCAGCTATCAGGAAGGCTAAAATAGGTGGATTGTGGTCCAATCACATGCCTGGGCAGGAAGTGAGACCCTACCTCAAAACAAGAACCAGTATAGAAAAGCTTGGAGGCATGTTAGTGTTGTAGTACACACCTAGCAAGCATGAAGTCCCTGAGTTCACAACCCAGTTTCACCAGAGAGAACAAGAGAGAGACCCTGTAAAATAATTACACATTTTTATACATATGTAAAGGTATCGGATCATACCCCTATTGGTATGGTCAAGTCCATGTCCCTTTAAAAAAATACTAATATGGAGGGCAAATCAGAACAAAGTCAACAAATAATAGTATAAACATGTGAAAGTCATGTACAATCACAGAGAAATGCATTTAAGTGAAGATGATAGTAAGTTACCTGAATTGTTGTCTACAAGAAGAATGGTGACACTTCTATATTTTAATAAGTTAAATGTTCACGTCATAATTTCTAATAAGTTTGTTAGAAAGGAAGCAAAGTTCCTTTGTATAAGCTCATACTTAAACTAGAAGAGTTTGAGAACAGTGAATTAAAAAAAAAACAAAAAGAAGAAAGAGTAATCTAGAGTAGTTGGCAAAAACACCCCAAAATGAGACATGATTTGACCTAAATATATCATTGATTTATATTTATAAATGTAAGTGAACTAAAAATTCTCCCTACTAAAAAACAAACTATCTGATGGGATAAAAAAGAAAACCCTTCCATATAATATTTATGAGACTGTGACAAACATAGAACATAGCAAATAACTGACAGTAAATGGATGCAGATGGATGTATTATGCTAATATCAAGTTATAAAAGCTGATGCCATCATGGTAATATCAGATTATCTAGAATTTTAGGCATAAAAGCATTGTTAGAGATAGGTGGTTCACAATGAAACAAGATCTCCATTGAACAGATACATTTGTGTGCTTCTCACAATCTGTCTCAAAGTAGCTCAGAATGACAGATTACAAAGAGAAATGTATAAAGCAGCAATGTAAAACTTTGATCAAAGTACTCCACAATAAAGCAAATAGAAGTGAAATTCAGAAAAATAGATTCGATTTGAAGAGTTCAGTAACTCTTGTAAATAAAAGAAGAATCATCAAAGAAACTAGAATAAATGAAGAATGCAAAAGAAAAAACTCTACCCTCCAAACCAACCCAGTAGTAAGCAAAAAAAAGATAGAATTTGCTTTACGCACTCACACACACACACTTACTCCAATAGAACTGATACAGTTTACCAAGAAAAATAAAATAACACAAATAGAGGGGCATCATTGCAGAACATTAAATACTTTATTAAAGATAGCAAAAAAAATACCACAAATGATTTTTATGGGAAACATGGATGGAGGCATTCTCAGAAAGACACCAGTGAACAAAACCAACACACATAGACGTAGAAAATCTGGAAATTGTAGGAGTTTCCGAACCTTCTTTCAGAGAAACCTTCAGATTACATTAGCTTCATGGCATACACAACTGCCTATGAAACAAGCCAGGTAAGATCTGTGATCACCACACATAATAACACCCAAATAACAATGCTTTCTATCCAAATTATCATCATTCCAGAGTCTATTATCACACAGTATTACTGTAAAAAAACAACCAACTGCATCTCCATAAACTAGAAACAACCAGAAAAAAAAGAACCATAAGCATTAGCCTGTTGGGGTTTGGACACGAATCCAAATGATAAATTTAAAGGCACGTTAACCCATTAAAAGGGTCAGATGTATAGGACCACATAGAGACAGCCGTAATTGTGCTACATGGACCGTCTGCCAAAATGCTAGTGCCCAGTGTGTGAGCAGCCTGGCACACAGATGTGAGCTGGAACACTACAATTGGAAAAAGAAGCCCCACCAGAAGGAGAGAGCTGGATGTCAGCCAGGCCTCGACCCCTACAGATGCTCAACTCAGATGTCACCCTCATAGAAAGGGAGCTGGGCATGTCAGATGAGCAGTGTCTCACTGCTGGCTTTCAGAGCCTATGAGTCAAGGACAGAAATCTCCTGTCATTCTGAAAAGACTATTTGAGGGATTACTTGGAAACTACGTCTCACAAATCACAATAATAGGTATCCAGTCCTAACACAACCATGGCTAGATACGAACGGGTAGACTGAAGGCCAAAGTCAGACCCGTTCCATGTGGGTTTCTAGCGCCTACCAGACAAAGCCATCTCCAGAATTCTCCAGAGTCGTGTTGCATTTGGAGACAAACGTGTTTTTCACACTTCTAGACCCAAGAATCCATTAAAACTATGATGCCAGGAACTTGGGGGAAGAGAATTTGGAACAAGTGAAAGATAAAGAGCAATAGGGTTGAGGACATTGCTGAGTTCAATTCTCCATGCTGAAATACATTGGGAGTGAACCTGTTGTAGACCGGACACCACATCACGTAAACGAGCTAGTAAACCATCATTTCCCTCTGCTTATATGAATTTCCAGCTGGAACTTTGGCTAGTAGAAGGAGGTTAGTGACCTCGGCAACATCAGAAGGTGTGTGAGGCAGCTCTTTGCCTGCTCTCACGTCCAAATGAACTGGATACTTCTGAGGATTTCATAAAGGATTCACACCCTCGGGCCGAGCACAAGCCACATGTCCTCACAGCGTCATGGCTTACCTCTCATGCTTATAAACAGGGAAAGGATCTGAATCCACTTAGAATAAGAATATATGGACACATACTACAACATAAACATTACATAATTAGAATAATTATTTACATTATGCTTCTGCTGTTGGAATATTTAGACACATCTTGAAAGAGTTCAAAACCTTTTGGCTGTTTCATTCAACCAGACATCTCTAGAATACGTTGAACTAAGTATTTAACTGAAGCCAAAACCAAACCAAACTTCAGTCTGAATGCCTTCGCTGTTTGAAGTTTGTAGCTCTCAAGTGTTTGTCGCAAGGAGTCCTTGAATATGGCATTCGGAGGCCGTTTCTAATATCCTTTAATTAAAACTCACCAGGGTTCATATGATGTCATACCAAAGAAAATAAATTTTCCCAGGTGTTCTATTGCCAAGCAGCTTTGCTAGACAGATGTGGGTCTGTCCCCTGGATATAACCAGCTGTGCTGTCTTAAATGATACGTGCGCTCTACTATCACAATCTCTATTTGGCAAAGCCAGGAACAGTCTTCAAAGGAAGTGAGTTACTTACCAGGGACTGGTTAGGATCAGGCAAAGTCCCTGAAACCTAGATTCTACTCACTCTCTGTCTCCTTCCTCTACTCTGCACGGGTATTTCTAGCTTTGCTATCTTCCTGCCTTCTACACCCTGGTACTGGTCTATGTATGTGTTTCAAGAGAAAGCCAAGTCCTATGTGTGACCTTGTAAGATGCATCTGTCCATGATATAAGGAAATTATCCTTGAGCTCAGCTTTGAAATACCCTCCTGGGTGGCGTCCCTCAGAGTTAGTGCAGAATATAAGTCATGTGACTTTGCTCTGGCATGGACCACCTTGGTCTGAAATACCACTCAGTGACCAGCTCTGTAGTCTTGGACCTAACCTTTTATTGTTTGGAGCGTCAACATTTTCTCTCTGAGAAAGAAGGGGGAAAATTACAGATTTGGGGGGAGGATCTAATGAAATCATGTGTATAAAAAACATCTCAAACGTAGAGCCTGTTGATAAGAAAAACAAGTTATTTCATGCCGTTTCGTTTTTTTTTGCATGGGGCACCACGGGGCTTAACTTGAAATGTAGATCTGGCATTACGTTGTGTGCCGTTCGCGTGTTGGATTTTGCTTTAAAGGCACACAACTTGTATTCTGTTCTCCCAAGAGCCCGTTCACAGAGCCAGGGTAGAAGAGGATTCCTTGTTGTTTTGCATAGAGAAATGTTTAAGAAAGATGACTCACCCCTCTGCAGAAACAGCCTGGTGCTTTTCCTTCTGGCCACCACTGTCTTCCCTGATGGAGGATGGCAGAGGGGAGAGAGACTAGAAAACCGCTAGGCTTTCTAAGACTGAATCCTAGCCTGTGGTTTCAAGTCCTGAACAGCCCTCTGGGGGACATTCCCTCCTTCTGACCTAGAATGGGGGAAGAATGGTCTCATTTAGAGATAAAGGGAGTGATCATGGAGGAGGGGATTTTATAGCAAATGCTGTAAATCACTGACCACTCCAAGGCTGCCTCTCTCCCCCTCTTCCCTCACATTTACCTGTCCATTAAAATACCATTGCTCACCCCGCCTGTCCCGTCCACACCTGCCTTTCCAGAGCTGACCCGTGGCTCATCCACAGACTCTACCACATCCACTCACTTCTAGGTGTCCTTTTCATTTAACCCACTCTGTAGTGCTTTCCCAGCATGCACTGCCCATCTGGTCTTAGAAACCGTGTGGTGGGTTCTCTCTTCCTCTCTCATTGTCTCACCATCCAGATCTTATATGTCTTTTTTTTTTAAACCAAGTTAGAAACATCTAGGAATATTTAGCAGAAGGATGGCTTATCATACAGTTTTCATAACTTGTACTTCTGTTGTTGTTTTGTCCCTTTCCATAACACCTACTATTTCTTTCTCGGATAAATCTAGCCCATGGGATGGATTCAAACAACAGCAACAAAAATGGAAGTTAATATAGTAGCCAAACTCCAGGCCGGGTGTTGCCTTTTTGTATGGTAATCTTTTTGTTGTTGTTAGGAGTTGAATTCAGGGCTTCTTTTTATTTTTTTAAAATATTTTTATTGTGATTAATAGAAGGGTTACATTATATTCACCAGATAGAAGGTACATAACTTCACAAACATTGATACCCTTTCTCATGACATGGTCCCCATTTCCCTCCCACCCTCCCCCTGCTTATCTTGATTACTAGGCATATATTCTACTATTTGAGTTACTTTGCAAGCCCTTTTGGTATCTATCTATCAATTAATCAATCAATCAATTTATCTATCTATCCCTTACCTTCCTACCTACCTATTTTTTGCTGGTACTGGGAACTTGAACTCAAGCTCTCAGTTGGCTTTTTTGCTCATGGATGGGTCTCTACTACTTGAGCCATACCTCCACTTCAAGTTTTTGCTAGTTATTTTGGAGTTAAAAGTCTGAATTTTCCTGCCAGGGCTGGCTCTGAACGACAGTTCTCAGAACACAGCTTCTTAAGTAGCTTGGACTAGGTATGTGCTACTATGTTATTGATTTGGAGGATAGGCTACTTTATGTCCAGACTGGCCTGCACCCCTCTATTTGTGCTCTCCAACCTTGCTGGGAGACAGATATGCCTCAACAATGCCCAGGCAGAACTTGATCCATAGCTCTTCAATCTCTACTTCTCACCTGGCTAAGATTATAGGCATGAATCATCATTCTTGGTAGTATTTCTGGTTTTAGTATGGTATAGAATCTCCATACTGCTCTCCATAAATGTCTGTAAATAAACGCTAACAGTAGATTTTGCAAATGACTGGCTGTAATCTGTCTCACATGCTTTCCTTCTTCTAAATGAACCATTTTTCCCCTTGAACTGAGATCTTACTAGAATAAGTAATGGTCTGTGAACAAGTCCTAATTTTTTAAACCATCTCTCTCATTTTAATTTGCTTTCTTCTTTTACCTGAAAGTCTCTTCCATCCACACCTAGATCCTGTCTGCCTTGATAGATACAGCATGGATTCTTTGTTTTCACCAGGAGCCTTTTGGATGGTACAGAATGATCAACTCTTTGCCCACGTTCTGGGTACTAATTGTACCTCTTGGAAATCTCACCCTGATTAGAAACTTCTTTTGGATTGGGGATGTTATTTCTGATAATGTCATGTAAAGTTCCTGGTTTGAATTTCTGGGTTAGAACAATTGTGAAAGGCAGAAAATGCTTGCAATCAACATCCTTCTGACTGTGTAGGGTTAACAAAGATGAGATATGAGCAGCTGGCTACACGGGCCTTTGCATAACTCCTTAGAGATCCACTTTTATTAACTGTGCCCTTCAAACTAGTATAAGCTTCAGAGAGTTCTCAGTGGATGTTTACAAGACATGCAAGGATGCCCAGCAGAGTTCCTTAAATCCTCATTTCTCTCCCCCCAAACACACTGACTGGACCCTCATTTCTTAATCCTGCCAACAGACAGACTGGAGACATCAAAGCCTAGCAAACCGAGTAGGTGGTAGCAGCTCATGCTTTTTGTTGTTCTTTGTCAAGGCAGATCCTGGAGGGAGCATTTTTGTATTATCAACAATGAGAAAGTTGCAGAGCCCGGCCTGCCCAAAGTCTCCTCTTAGAATAAGTCAGACAGAAAGTCAGTGGGCAAAGCCATGGAAATAACAAGTCTGGATCTTGTTATTGGATTGGCGTGTGTAACCCAGCGGGAAAGGCTACTGTGGCGGTTGAAGTCTGCTTCGAGGGTTGGCATTTACTGCAAAGAAAAGCAGAGAAACTGAGGTGCCAGAATGTGGACCCGTCACCCTGTGAGCTGTTACTGTTCTGGTGGATAGTCTGGGGATATTTTCTTGGCGTATGAGTCAGTGATCTCTATTTCAGTGCAGCCTGAGGACCAGAGAAAGATATTCTGCATCCATGGAAGGATGAAGATGATAGGAGTAGGAAAGAGAGAGAAGAAGCGCCTAGAATAATCCGCGTTTGCACCCAACTCGTTCCCTAACTCCTTCCTCTCTATGGCTTGATCTGACAAAGGGGTGAACAGCTGGTCTGCCACTGGTGACCCCTTCACTGAAAGTTGTGCAAGAATTTTTTCGAAGTAAGGAAACATCACAAAAGCAGCCACTTCACTTTATTTAATGTTAAGGAGATTTCAGCACTCAGTAAAAAAAAAAAAAGGTTATGTAGCCATTTCAAAGGATGCTTGCAAAAGCTTTCTAATAATCTGGAGAAATGCTTATGTTATATTTTCAAATGAAAAAAAAGAAGGTCAGGCAAAATATTGTGTATATGTAATATGGGCTTAATCACATTAAAACTTCCATAAAAATGCCCATAAGAATGAATAATCCATGAAAAATAGCCACCAAGCATTAAGAGAAACTCTCTCACTATTATCTTATACTTTCTCATGTTTTTTCAATATTTTTTCCTAATGAGCAAATGTTTCTTTGCAGAGTAGAAAAGCCCAACCTTATTTTGAAAACATATTTTATGGCACCAGCCCTTATGTCTGATAAGCTAAAGTTGAATTTAAAACAAAATCAATTGGAGGGGCATTGAATGCTAAGTTTGCAAGAAACCTTAGAAATTCATCAGCCTGAGGTTTTTCAGTTCTTCTTTAGGGTAATGGATCTCTTGCAATCTCACAGAAAATGGGGGTGAATTTCATGACAAATTAGAGATTTATCTAGATAAATGGATTTTATAAGATCTCTTGAGATTTGTTATTTTGACCTTTTCAGGGAAAAATGGTCTGTGACCATTAGTGTATTAGAATGCTTTAATTGCAGATTACACAAAACTCTAACAACAGGTTTAATACAACAGAAATTTATCAATTCAAATAATTGAAAAGTTTATGCTCTCTGACTTCATGTAAGGGTTAATCTAGTAACTCAAAGTCACCGACTTTGAATTCTCTATTTCTGCTATCCTTTCCCAGGTTCAAATTCCTTCTAAGACTGATTTTCCCAGATGCTTTCATACTTCATTTATACCCAAAGAGAAGGAGAATTTTTGTCCCAGCATTCCTAGCAAATATCCTCACCTGCTGAAGTTACCTGCTCATCTGGATTGAGCCACTGTTGTGGCTCATAGAATGAAGTAATGCTTATGACTTAATTAAGACCATTCATTTCACCTAGATTCCCTGCATCCCCAAATCATCCATAATCCATCCCTGGAAATTCGACTGCATGTTTTGGTTTTCCTAGTCCATGCTTTCTTGAGATCTCAGACTCGATTTTCATCTAGTCAAAGGACAATGGAAAGGCAGAGAAGATTTGTAATCTTTCTAAATCACTCTCGGTGACATCCAGCTGGATGGATGAATGGGTACTCAAAGTTTTGTGAAATGGTTTTGGTGACTGTGAAAAATGAGGATAGCTGAAGGTGAAGGGCAGAGAAACCTGAGCAAGATGCTCACCTCTGATGTCCCAGCTCTTATACCATTTATCTGGCTAAGGCTCAGATCTGTCATCCAGCCCTAGTTGTTTTCTGCCAGTGAGATCCCACATACACCTCTTGGTGGGGGGAAGAAGATGGGGCTTCTAACATTAAAAAAAATACACAGCAATAATAACACCAGATATGGTTGTGATGGTAAGAGTGATTATCATGATTAATACATTACCCTAAACTCATGTGGCTATAGACATAGAAACACTGCTCAGGACTATAGCAGCTACCTCTTCACACGTACCTGGAAAAAAAATCTAGTCATATCTGGAGGCAGAGATTTTTGCATTTTAGCTTTCAGATAGCTCTACATCTAGGGTAGACAAGATGTACCAGGCAGGTCAATACAGGTTCTTCCAGCGTGCTTGTCTCAGTGGATTGTGGGATTGTTCACAAGGCGGGAGGGTGAGTAGGGAGAGAGTGGCACAAATTGATATCATGAGATGGGCAAGATGGATCTCTGGCAGAGATGCTTGTGGAAAGAGTTTCTTTCCTGGAGTCATGGAACACAGCCTGACCCCTCTAAGGTCAAGATGATGGTAGGGGTGGGGCTGGACTGTTACGATGGTGAGATTGATCACCACCGGTGTTGGCATCTAGCCGTGTCTCATCCAACATTCCCACACGCCAGGTTCATGGGCCAGCTCTGACTATCAGGTGACTATCAGCTTCAGCCAATCAGAGTCAGCCACTTTTTTTTATTGCCAGTCTTGGGGCTTGAACTCAGGCACTGTCTTTGGGCTTTCCTCCAGGTTAAAGCTCTACCACTTGAGCCACAGCACCATTTCCAGCTTTTTCTATGTATGTGGTACCAAGGAATTGAACCCGGGTCTTCGTGCATGCTAGGCAAGCACTCTACCACTAGGCCAAACTCCCGGCCCATCAGCCACTTATTTTCAAGGGGCATTTCAAAGCCACTCATTTTCCTGAATCAGTTTTTTTTTTTCCTTCAGCAACAGGGGGATGGGCATGAATTCACTTATCCTGGGTACTTGTGACTTCTGAGCAATTCAGGATTGGCTGTGGGTGGCTGCACTGGACTAAATGATTCGTGTTATAGTGGAAGCTCAATTGCCGAGGTGAGGAAATCTCCAAAATATGAAAATAGTAGAAACACCATCCAATGAACTGTGGCTTCCTTCCTTTTGAATATGAGAATTGCTGACATAATTTTGGCCCATCGAAATATTTTTTTCTCTTCTGAAATCTACTTTGCCTAAGTAGATTTAATGCATCTCAATTCCCCCCCCCCCTTTTAACACTTATCAACTTGAATGGAAGAAAAAGAATCCCACCTTAATTGCAACATTCATATCTAATTGCTGGGTGATGAGTGTTTGAGGAATTTTTACTTTTCAGACACACAAAAGCAAAACAACAATAAAAAAATATCATGCTGCAACAAGCTTCTCTGGGAGCCCTGAGAGAGCCTTTCTCAGATCCTGTGGGTGGATATTTGCATCATCACTTGGCTTGTCATTTGCTGACACTGGTCCAAAAATATTCTCTCCAAGCAAGATGTTGGTTTTTTTTTTTTTTTTGCCAGTCCTGGGCTTGAGTTCAGGGCCTGAGCACTGTCCTTGGACTTTCTCAAGGCTAGAGCTCTACCCTGAGCCACAGCACCACTTCCAGCTTTTTTTCTATGTATGTGGTACCGAGGAATTGAATCCGGGTCTTCATGCATGCTAGGCAAACACTCTACCACTAGGCCAAACTCCGAGCCTCGCAAGATGTTGTCTTATTTAGACAAGTGACACCATTCTGCTTGCAAGCAAGCCACCCTGCTCACCACGTGTCACCATCAGTGTAACACTAGAATTGGCATGTGTAACTTTTGCCATCTCTGAAGTCAGACTTCCTAAATCGTCTTTACTATTTTGTTCAACTTTGTGTGCCATGGAAGAGCTGTCTTGCCAGTCACAGGAAATATGATGATGCCTGCAATTGAAACCATTATGGAATGGCACAAGCAAGATTTGAGATGTTTGAGGGCTCTCTAATACAGCCTAAAAAGGATTTCAAACGGAGCTGAAATCACACGGAATAGGAAATATTATGCCTAATAAACCATCATCTCCCCTTGTCCCTAGGTATGTCTTTGAAGACATTCAGAGGATGCCTGAAATCTTGAAAGCACCAGATTCTATACAGCTATGATTTTTTCCTATATATACACATCCTTAAGATACAATTTAATTGAGCACAGAGGCAAAAACTATATAGTTAGAGCAATATCGTCTACTAAATGTTCTGTCTTCTCGTGAAACATTCAAGACGTATAAACATAAGTCTTTTGGACCGTGAGTGGTTAGAGTCACGTTAAGTAAAAGTATAGATATTGGAACTTCTGAAACTATGGATTGTAGATGGGATTTATGATCAAGGTATGGGCAAAAGCAGGGCCCATGAGCCTGAGTGTCTCAGTAGGTGGGTTGTCCTGTCTGAGCAGGGCTGACACAAAACATAGGAGTTCTTGGCCATGATTACCTTTGATACCCCTTTGCTTTTATAAAATAAGAGCTGACCAAGAAATAGTGAATGCTAGGCTCAGATCCTCCAAATAATAGAACAGATCTACATAAATGCATACAAATAAGTATGTAAATATCAATATATGTGCATATACATGTATTTTTTTCCTTCAATTTTCTCTCCCCTTTGCTGAAACAGTAAATGAGTTTTCTTAGAGGATAGGAGAGTTCATATTTTTTTCTTCATCATCTCAGCATGTGCGTTACACCTGCCTAAACACACCCATCATTGCATGATGAGGGGAAAAGAAAGAATTACTTACTCTGGGAAACCTGCCTCTTTTCTCAATGCATCATTTTAATTTCATTGTTTGATTTATGTACCTGTATAAGTTGAGGGTCCTGGTTGTTCATCTCCACACGTGTCTTCTTTTTCCTTTTTTTTTTTTAACTCTTTCATGATGTGGAGATGAACTAGATCCCAGAAACACCCTCAGCAGGTATGGATTTCAAAGACAAAATGGAGCGAGGACACGAGATTAGGATACATTTGCTTGCAAGGAGCAGATGTACCAACACATCTACACAATACCTGAACACCTACACATAGATGTATGGCTTGAATAAACCGAATGAGGTTCAGAATGAGATGCAGACACTGCACCCAGCCTTTTCAGCAGGACACGGTCTTACCCCATTGCTTGGCTCTGATTCCCTCCTAGCTGGTTTAAATAATAATAATAATAATAATAATAATAATAATAATAATAAAGCTCTGCCCATGTAGTGGCCAGATGACCCTGAATATCTCCAAGCCATCATCCACCCCCTCTGCCCCCCAGACAAAAGAACTTCTCATTCCCAATCACCGATACTTGAATCCCATTGGTTAAGCCTGTCATCACAGGCTTGAGTGGGAGCCTGTGCGAATCACAAGAGAGACTGTAGAAGGGATGGTTCCCTAGAGGAAAATCACAGTGCTACACTGAAGCAGGGGGGTGCTTGCCAGGATACGGCGGGTGATGATGACCTGGCATTCCAGGTGTGGCCTTAGTGCTTTGGATAGATCAAACTGAACTGAATGGCACGTGATGCGTTATCTTAAATAAAAATAAAGCCTCATGTGAATTTGGGTGAAGGAATGGTAATGGTGAGACAAAGGACGAAGGGTGATCCAGTGACACAGGGACACTCACAAGACGCTAGGTTGGAAATGACAACTTGGAAAGGGGAGTGGGGGAGGGGAGTAGGGGTGGGGAGGGAAAGTGGAGTGGGGGAGGGGAGTTGGGGGGAGGGAAAGTGGGAAAAAACAAGAGAGGGGGTGACACTGTTCCACAAGCAATGTATTCATGACCTTATGTAACTTATGTATATCAGCTTTACAATACAATAAAGTTACATATAAAAAAACTTCATGTGAATTTGATACCCTCATATGTAATCAGATGTAAAAATATGACTCTTTTCTTTTGCCAGTCCTAAGGCTTGAACTCAGGGCCTGAGCTCTGTAGCTCTGTCCTTAGGCTTTCTCGAGCCTAGTACTCTACCACTTGAGCCACAGCACTATTTCCAGCTTTTTCTATGTATGTGGTACTGAAGAATCAAACCCCGGTCTTTGTGTATGCTAGGCAAGCACGCTACCCTTAGGCCAAACTCCCAGCTCTAAAATTACTCTCTTGAAATTTATAAATTACTTCTTGGTTATTGACTGCTTGACTATTCCAAGAAGAGATGGCATTTTAAACCCCGTGGCTTCAGTACCCTGAATATTTCTCTGTGTCCCAGAGCTTCCTGCTCAAGAAGCACAAGTTTATCTATCAAATAATAATAGAGCCATAATAGAACAGGTTCTTCTGCTGTTGCAAGTGAATTGCTAAAGCCCAAAGGAGGGAAAATCAGGAGAAACTGGCCTATGCAGAGGACAGGAAGAAAGCAGGTTTTGGTTAGATAATTATGGACTGGAATCCTGCATTACCACTGACAAATGTGCATTCGACAAATGCACATTGTACCTCTCTGAGCCATCGTCTTCCCCCATTGTTAATAGAAATCTCCTTTATTTTATTTTATTTTTGAGGACTGGATGAAGAAATGCCTGATTGCAGATCAACTCTTGGTACACAGGCAGGCTCAGGAATTGTTAACTATTACAATATTGTAATACATATTGCTGTTAATATTTTATATGTGCTATTGATGTAATGAACTTTTTAAAAAAATAATGGATTTTTGCTTCATATCACACTCTCAAACAAGTTGAAGATGCATGATAGACTTTTTTTTGTTTCCTTTGCTTTCTGTGGCTTGCAACCAATTGAGAATGTCTCAAGAAATAAAGGCAGAGGAGATTGCCTCGGGAGTGGGGAGTTTCTTATTTTCATGCCATTAGCTAGCTTCTCTGTAATATTTTCCTGTTCTTTACTTCCTACATAGCTGTCATTAATTGCACTTATCTTGCTGTTCAGTGATAATTCTCATTTCCTAACCAACTCTTGCACAAAACGATTAGGCAAAATCCATCTTCCTTCAGCTTTTATCAGAAAACTCAGTCCGCCTACTAAGAATTTTTTTTACACTCTCTCTATCCAAAACCAAGCACACATGTAGAGAAAAAGAACAGCAGGAAAGATCCCAACGGACACAGATGATCAGATAATTATTGACATCCTATAATTCTAAGAGCTAATGATCATTTCTAGCTAAAGAAAATGCCCACCACATTTGAGCTGATAGCTACTGGGTAACAATGGGAAATGGTAGAAATTTTACACACACACACACACACACACACACACGACTCCTCCACGGGACTTCTTTCATTTCAGCTTTGGATACTAATCTTTTCTAACTTTAGGTATATTCTTTTAAGTCAGCTAGTATACTTTCAATAATTGCTTTCACTTTTTTTTCTTATATTGCTCATGTGCATGAACATACACAGGATGTATGTTCCGTGTGTGTGTGGGGGGGGGCCCTTGAGCTTGAACTGAAGGTCTGGATGCTGTTTCTGAGTTTCTAGAGGCACAGCCTCACTTCCAGCTTTTAAGTTGGTTGGAGGTAAGAATCTCATAGACTTTCCTGCCTGAGATGTCGTTGAACTGTGATCCTGACATCTCAGCTTCCTAAGAAGCTAGGGTACAGAAATGAGCTATGCTACTCCAGCTTTAACTTTTTTTTTATTATTAGGTAGTCCAAAAAAGAAGTTGCAACTCCATATGTCCTGTTATGGGTCCGGTAGCTTTCCATCATTCTCTCCTATTCCCCCGGTTCTACCCTCAAGTTATATGGTTCTGTTTGGACGTAACGTACATTGAATCTACGTTGTATAATGACTGCATTTATACACCCTCTCTACCCCCATTTACGTGTCCCCCCAAATAAAAACACGTTACTTCTTCCCGGTATACTATTTTTTAAAAAATTCTAGTTCTATGGCATGAACTTGGGGACCTGAGTCTTACCCCTGAGTGTTTTTGTTCAAAGCTAGTGCCCCCCAAATTGAACCACAGCTCCATCTCCAGCTCTTGATCATTAATTAGAGATGAGAATGTCTCACGGACATTCCTGCCTGGACTGGCTTTGAACCTCAATCCTCAAATCTCAGCCTCCAGAGTAATGGCAGGTGTGAGCCACTGAAATGTCTTATATAAGGATATATATATATATATATATATATATATATGTATATCCATGCATGTGAGCAAAGATATATGTGTATGCAATATATATATATATGTAATATATGCAATGTGTATGCAAAATCATTTTCATCATATGGAAACTTCCACATCAACCATTTCCTGAGATCTTACTCAAACTTCAGGTGTACAAATGGTTGGTGTGTGATACTGGACAAGTTACTTAAAGCGCTACATATATACCCGCTATAGTTACCAGTGCCATGGTAAGGCCTGGCTGCCTTAATCTGGGTAAAGTGACATAGTGCCTGTCCTCTGGTGGACTCCACTTGCTGTTGTTTCTTGGACTGCTTCGGTTAGGATTGTTGTTGTCTTAGTAGCTACGTCTGTGCTTGCAACTGTACAAACATGCATGGCCCTTCAATATTGAACTTGGGGCACTTCCCTCAGCCCCCACCCCACCTACTGAGAAGCTATCTTCTGGATTTTCTGATGCCAAGTCACAGAGGAAGTGCTTCTGACACACCATCTTGGCTCTTAACCTGAGGAGTTTTGAACCATAAGAAGACAGGGAATCTGACTGAATCAAATGCTCTTTCACTTCAGCATGGCTATTTCCCATCTGTGAATTTGATGATAGAACACCATGAAATCTCACTCTTGTTATTAGCACTATATAGACAAAGGCTTTCTTCTCAGGAGACGGACATTATCCTACATTCACTGCCCACTGCTGAACTGGATTAGCAAATGATTTCATTTTTTTCCCCCTCTGTGCACACATTTCTCGCAGCATTCTAGTTCCTGAGCTTAATCATAAAGTCAAAGTTGGTTTTCCAGAAGGACTTTTCTTGTTTACAGTCTTGGGGGAGGGTCTTCACAGCATCTCCAGGCTTGGTGTTGACACGTGAAGATTTCATGAAGGAGGAAGGAGAAAGTTGACAGTTCTGCCCTATGTTGTCAGCTCTGAAGCTCAAAAGGATTTGGTTGCTTTCCAGCCAGAGAGAAGGAAAGCTAGATCTTCTCTAACTTATTTCTGCCTTCTCTCTCTGCTGGTGATGGGCGAGGGACTTGATTTGAGCTTGGGTACACACTGCTCCTACACAGGGAACACTCTCTCTCTTTTCCAGTTATTTCACATCTTGTTCTCACAGAGCCCTAACATACACACAGTATTCTCACTGAAATTGCTTGATAAATGCTCCTATTTGATTAGGCTAGTCTGATCATCTTCATCTGTTTCATGCCTAGGAAATCTAGCCCTGGAATTCTTGATTAGCAAATAGCTTGAGAGGAAATCCCCAACCATATACATGCCATGAACTCCAGACAACTTCTGAGGTCTCCGTTTCCTCATCTAAAATATAGGAAACAGTTATCCTTGCCTTACTCATTTCCTGTGCAAAGAACGCACAGGAAGTGTGTTGTGTACAGTGTGGATCAACTCTAATCAAGACAGAGCTGCTCAAGTTTCATAGTGGAAGTGCTCCAACAAAACAAAATAGGCATGTGTATTATCTTGTAGGCATTATCTTATCAGATCTCAGACAGTTGATGTTGTTTCTCTCCTCATTCTATTTTACTAATTCATCAGTGAATCAATTTAGCCAATCCTGAGGCTTGAACTCAGGGCCTGGACACTGTCCTTGAGCTTTCTCAAGGTTAGCGTTCACCCCTTGAGCCCTACCACCACTACTGGCTTTTTTGGTGCATAAGGTACCGAGGAATGAAACCTAGAACTTTGTGCATGATAACTAAACACTCTACCACGAGGCCATCTCTCCTAGGCCCAAGAAATGTCACATGAACTACCGCCTCAGTCAGACTGAATGAACACCCAGACGATCCTATGTCAGACGTACAGGCTAACAAGAACTCACCATGAAAGCCGAGATTCACACATCATTAGATTCACACCTGTGGCTCTCCATATTGCCCATGTGATATGGAGATTTCGATTGACCCCTGCTGCTGTGTGAGATGTGCCGCCCACCCCTGGCTGTGTCAGTGTCTGTCCTACAGCTCAGCAGGGGAGATGTGTTTCCTTTGGTTTAATTAGCAGGTGCAAATGGAAACATCTCCGAGGTTCGCCTACTCTGATTTGACATTTGCATTCTCCTATGGAGGCCACCAGCTGCTGCCAAAGCCAGAGAGGGGCATGAAGTCTGCTTCTTGATGCTTTAGACTCTTAAGGCAGGATATTGTTCCTTGATTTGGCGTGCAGATAACAGCGTATTACAATTAGCATTCGTGTTGTTACATGGATGTAATCTAATGGGGTCAGGGCAAATCATATTATTCTGGGGGCTGGAAGTACATTGGAGATGGGTAATTTATTCATAGGTAAGCCACAGAAGGTTCTTGGAAATCTCAGAGACTGAGCTGCAGCCTAAGAGCTTTGGAAGTGGTGTTAAGAAGCTTCCCTTACTGTCAAAAAATGCCTGAGATAATTGAGTTAAAAAGAGGAAAAAGCTGATTATGAGTACCTAGTTTGGGGATACCATTTGGATCCCTTGGAAGGATGCCCATGTGTGGCAGATTTGAACTTGGGCATTTGATTAGGTCAGATTTCTTCTTTCTCTTCTCTTCCTTCCTTCCTTCCTTCCTTCCTTCCTTCCTTCCTTCCTTCCTTCCTTTCCTTTCTTTCTTTCTTTCTTTCTTTCTTTCTCCTTCTTCTCCTTCTCCTTCGTCTCCTTCCTCGTCCTCGTCCTCCTCCTCCTCCTCCTCGTCCTCGTCCTCCTCGTCCTCCTCCTCCTCGTCCTCTTTCTTCTTTTTCTTCTTCCTCTTCTTCTCCTTCTCCTTCTCCTCCTCCTCCTTCTCCTCCTCCTCCTTCTTCCTTCTTCCTTCTTCTTCTTCTTCTTCCTCATCCCCCTCCCTGTCCCCTCCTCCTCCTCTTCCCCCCTCCTCCCCCTCCCTCTTCTTCCTCCTCCTCCTCCTTCCTTCTTCCTCTTCTTCCTTATCCCCCTCCCTGTCCCCTCCTCCTCCTCCTCTTCCTCCCTCCTCCTCCTCTTCCCCCCTCCTCCCCCTCTCTCCCCTCCTCCTCCTCCTCCTCGTCGTCGTCGTCGTCGTCGTCTTCTTCTTCCTCTTCTTCTTCTTCTTCTTCTTCTTCTTCTTCTTCTTCTTCTTCTTCTTCTTCTTCTTCTTCTTCTTCTTCTTCTTCTCCTTCTTCTTTCTTCTCCTTCTCCTCCTTCTCCTCCTTCTCCTCCTCCCCCTCCCCCTCCTCCTCCTCCTCCTCCTCCTCCTTTTTCTTCTTCTCCTTCTTCTTCTCCTGAGCTCATTTGCCTATGTATTATCTGGGGTTGGTTCTAGGAGGGTTCTGCTTCTTGAGCTCTTTGTATATTAGGCTATTGTCTGATGCTTGGCTGGCAAAGATCTGCCAGAGTGAATGAGAGCTGCGTCTATGTAGCATGTTCTCTTTTGAAAACAAAGCTGTTTGGGTAAGCATAGGCAGTAATTCAGTAATTCTTACTTGGAGATGTACTGGACATCAGTGCCATCTTATTTTTCACACAGCTTCTTACCTGGGGACCAAATCACTTCCTAGTTTCGTATTTATATCACCTGATATGATACTTTTAGGAATACATCAGACTTTTGACCCTGATAGGTCATTTCACAACTGTTTCTCATAGGTGGCAGAGGTATTGCATAATTGGAATCTTGTGGACTTTTCTATCCAAGCTGGTGGCAAAGGCCCATCCTATAGATCTCATCCTCCTGAATAGCTGGATTTACAAGTATGAGCTACTGGCGCCCAGCCTCCAGATTTTACTCCTCAAATTTAAATCTACTAGATCCTCCTGTCAGCCTCAATGATAAAACATCAGAGAGCTAAACGCTTACTTGATTAACTCTCCTGTTTGCTCCCGTCTTCTGTAGAGAGCAGACGGTGTCAGTGCAGAACTTTAGACTCTTGACTGGTGGTCTCGCTTCCAATGAGTTCCACGCTCTGTTTGCAACTCAAAGTTAGAGCATTTGGAAAATGCGACATGGCAGATGCGGAGGGAAAGCAAAGTCTGGAACATTGATGGATGGAGTGGGCTAGTTTATCCCACTTCTTATTCAACAATTCTCCCTGTGTTTCAACAACCAGCTTCCTTTCCAGCTAGGCTGCAGTAATGATGCACTCACTAGATATTCGTTCATGTTTTAAACTTCTTCCCAACTTATTATCAGGGTAAAACAAGGGGCAGGGGTGTGAAGGTCACGTCCCTATTACTTTTACAGTTAGAATGTGAAGCTGGACATGTGCTGACTTCTAACACATTTCTGTGCACTTGGAGAGAACTTGAGGGTTCTTTCTAGACTTTCACATGGTTTGGGATGATTTCTAGCCACTCGAGCTGGACCGTGGACCAGCTTCTATCCAGTATCCTAAGGGTTGACGGTGTATGTTGCTCTAAGCACATGGGAATTCCCATGATTCTGGGTGGGAATTCCCATGATTCTGTTACAGTGCATGAGGCTTAGTCTTGGTCTTCTTGCTGACTTTGAAGAGGCAAGGTATCCTAAGCTCTACAGCCCAAAGAAGAAATGAACAGATAAAAACCAATACAATTAATCCTTTCAACAACTTGATTGGGTTTTCTAATCCTATGTGGAAAGGCTTAACTGTATTTCTTTCAATAGATACAGGTTTTTTTTTTTTAATCATCAGCGCTCTAAATCATCAAGATTTCTTTGTGTAGAATACATAAAATAATTTAAATGTTATTTAGTCAGAGTGAAAGCACCATTTATTAAACAGTCTTACTTTTCCTGAAGATTTATGATGTTGTATTTCTTATGTTCTAAATTGTCAAAGGCTTTAGTCTGCTTCTGTATTCTTTATTCTTTTTTTCTTATTTCTGGGCTTATTAACTTGACACTTATTAACATTTTTAAGAGAGATTTTATGAGTTGGCTAAATTCTCTGAAGCACTTTAAATTGCATGTACATATTTAATATGTTCCATTTTTGTCTTTGTTTATCTAATAAATGAACTTCCTAGACTCTGTACTTCATTGATTTGTTTCTCCTGTTACAGTCTTTATTATTTGTTTATAGGCTTCTATTTGGATTTTGTTATAATTGTCTTGGATTTTGTAGATTTAGTTGGAAAAAAACATCTTTATATATAAGCTCTGGAATATTCTTCTCTACAAAAGATTTTCTCCATTTATCCAGATCATTTTTTTTTGCCAGTCCTGAGCTTGAACTCAGGGCCTGACCACTGTCCTTGGACTTTCTCAAGGCTAGAGCTCTACCACTTGAGTCTCAGCACCACTTCCGGCTTTTTTCTATGTGTGTGGTACTGAGGAATCGAACTGGGGTCTTCATGCATGCTAGGCAAACACTTTAACCACTAGGCCAAACTCCCGGCCCCCTATCCAGATCATTTTTGTGTATGACATTCAGCAACAATTTAGAAATCTTTCTCATTCTAAAGATCTTTTAAAATGTATTTTTTGATTATTCTACTTTACTACATTACTGTGTTTAATGGTAATCATTTTTATTAATTTTCTTATAATACTCTAGACATAGTTATTGATTTTTATAGTTAATTCCATACCTCATAGTCTTTCAAATTGTCTCATACATTCCAATATTTTGATATTTTTGGAGGGGATTTTCCTCTAAAAATAAATATGCATTTATCACCAAGTTATATCATTATTGATATCTCTATCTCTATACATTGGTGCCAGTCCTGGAGCTTGAACTCAGGGTTCGAGAGCTGTCCTTAAGCTTTTTGCTCAAGGCTAATGCTTTACCACTTGAACCACATCTCCACTTCTGGCTTTTTCAGGTACTGAATTGGAGATAAGAGCCTCATGGACCTTCCTGCCTAGGCTAGCTTTGAATTGAGATCCTCAGATCTCAGCTTTCTTAGAAGTTAAGATAACAGATGTGAGACACAAGTGCCTGGTAGCAAGTGATAAACTCTAATCTTCACATTTAGTAAACACTAAATCTTGTCCTTTGACTAAGACCATCGGTAAAAGAATCAGAAAATACACTGGGACTTTTGGACTTGTTTTTGAATTGAATAAGAATTCCAAAGTTTCATTAGTAATTACTATATTTGATATAGATTTTGTAACTCAAGGGGGAAAAGGGTGAAAATTTACAGCAGTGGAGCTCACCGAACACTGAGGAAAGTGAACTATACAAGTGGTGCAACTTTTCACACTTTCTCCCTTGAGTTCTGCACTCTCCCACAAACAACACTTCTGAAGTTGTGCACTCGGATATACCAGAATATAGAGTAAAGAAAACAGAATTGTCAAAAGCTTAAAAAAAAAGCAAGAGGAAAAGGAAGAGGTCTCTTATTTTCATATCTTGGAGTTGATTTCAGAATTTATATTATTTTATGTAGATATTATTTTATGTAGATATTATTTTAAAATTTCCTTCCTAGTGGGAATAAGGCAGTACCTCATTTTACATTAGATTTGCATTTCCCTAATGACTAGTGATGTATCTTTCCATGTGCTTATTAGCTACTTGTGTATCCTTTTTGGAAGATGTCTATTTAAATCTTGGGCCAGTTTTTGGATTGAATGGCTTGCCATTTTATTGAGTCTTAAGAGTTAATGAATCTTCTGGATGGTAGCCTACAATGCAATAGAGTAGATGACTGGTTTCCTATATCTGTGGGTTGTCTTTTTCTTTCACCACAGTTGGTGTACTTAGATACAGTCTTACTGAATGTTGTGGCGTCTTTGTGAAGTACGCATTTCCTGTGTTAAGTCAGAGGATGCATACAGTTTGTAGTTCAAAGTCGTGCAGCCAGTTGAGGCAGGGGCCAATTTCAAACCTAATCTCCTGTACAAGTCCCATGAACGTGCTTCACTGTGACTCCTTCAAGATAGAAATGCAAGATGCTCCGAGGCACTGCATAATTCATGGCATCGCCCACACTATCGTGGATGGCGATGACGCACGGAGGGCTGGGATTTGGAAAAACCTAGGAAAAGGAAGGAATTGGAACTTGGAAAGGATAAGTAAAGGGTAGCATGGGACCAACCTCTGCACACATCTGTTGTTAACCAGGGCCTGGAATTGGGAACACAGACTTGATTCAAAGAACAGTAATTAGACCATTGGGGCCAGAGGGAAGGTATTCCAGGCAACAATAGGAGCCAGGGGTAGAAAAGCAATTTAATGTGAGATGATGGAGGGTCTAGAGGTGCTAGCCTTCTTTTTCTCTTGCTGTAGAGAGGCAGTGGAAGGTTTTCAAGTGCTACAGTTCTAGGGCAATTAGTCTGACAGAGGGGATGAATTGTGAGGAGGACTGGAAGGAGATGACATAGTTGGAAATTGAAGGCAGATTTATTAGGAAATGATAAAACAGTAAGGATGAAAAATGCAAAGGTATGGACAGATGCAGGAAATATTTCATTGGAGGAATCTCCAAGTCACACTAAGTTACTCCCCAAGTAAAAAAAAATTCTACAAGTTAATTCTAGAAGTTATATATGGAGTAATAATAAAAAAAATACTGCCTGGCATCGAATGTGTATTGTTCTTTAACATGTCAGGGGAAAGAGAGACACGATGGATAATTAGTGTTAATAAATGTATACAGATTTAGTTGCAGGATATCCAAGGAAGAGGAAAGATAAGGCTAAATATTTCAATCCATTGTCTTATTGAGTGGGTAACAGCCATCTTTCATCAATACAAAACCCAGGGTTCGGGAGGTCTAGCAGCTTCGTTAAAGTTGCATAGCTAGTAAGATATGGAGTGGGAACTCAAATTGAGACTTAAAGTTGAGACTTGAAAATTCCAGGCTCTGTATGTTGAAAACACTGAGAGAATACTAAAACCACTAACGCAAAGTTCAGGCATTGCAGAGAAATGGGAAGAAGGGAAAAGTTATTTTTTTTGTCTCGAGCTGCATCCAAAGGGCTGCTTTCTTGGCATTACCCCAATCAAAGGGGTTAAAATTAAAGAAGTTAGGTGGAAGATGCTAGCACGGGCCTACAATCTCAGCACCCAGTAGGCAGAAGCAAGAGGATTGTGAGTTTGAGATCAGAGAAGCCAGCTGTCTCTCCTCTACAAGAATTTAACCTCCCCAAATTGAACCAAAATTGTATATGAAATATGTATATATAGAATCAAACCCAGTATAGTATCACTTGAGACTGGAATCAGCATACCAATTATTGCAAGTTTACTGTTTTTGTTTGTTTCTTTCTCAACTTCTGAAACATTGTTTAATTTTAAAAATTATCTTTCAGTCATTGTAAGAAAGGGGTTCCAATTTCACGTGTTGCTTTGTGAGCACAATTCGTCTTGATTTGTGCCACCCTTTTCCCATTTTTCTTCCATTTCTCCCCATCCGAGCCATCCCTTAGATTTCCCTAGCCCCACTTTCATATATGTACCTTGACTATGACGACTGCATTCTCCCGCTCTTCCTCTCCATTTGTCTGCCCACTCCCCTTGATTCCCAACCCCACATTTCAAGTACTAGCTCCCCGGCTTTTGGTTTTTTTGTTGCAGGTTAGTTGTTCAAAGGACTTACACCACTAGGATTCTTCTTTGCCTATACCATCTTTTAAATATTGTATGGGTTTCCTACAATCATTAGAGGATGATTTCCATGAGGACTTAGCTTCCTTTATAATAGCCACACCAGACTAGGGCTTGCTTATACCATATTGGACTGCATGGTTATATATATATATATATATTTAATATATATATATTTAAGCCTGAGTAGCACAAAGTGTCTCCTCTCCAAAGACAAGTAGCTAGAAGCAAGGCTGCCAGCAGCAGTTGCGGCTAAGCTCTCTTCCTGCCCATCTGCTTAGCCTTTCCCTTCAGTTCCCAAGGCAGCTGCTGCCTCAACTAAATAGAGTGGGAAATTATGAATGATAGTCCTGTCTGTACAGCCAGAGCCCCTCATAGTCAATGCCCGTGAAGCCCACACAACAAGGGCGTCATCTTTCCAAGCTGACAGCCCTGCGACGATGACGCGCTGTGGTAAATTAAGCAGAATGCGGATGAAAAATGAAGTGTGGTCACAGTCGCGTGGTACTCACAGTCGGCAGAGTCTACTGTGGCCCCTGACAAATGCATTCTCTTTGAAATCCTTCCATGGGGTTTGCGTACCGCCTCATCTGCATGCTGTGTGTTGAGGAGAGAAGAAAAGGAAATAGAACTCACACCATCATTGTAAAGGGAGATGGACTGGACACTCACCCGGGTGTATCTGGGAGAAGAAGGCCCCTGGGAAGAGGGATGTGTGCTTATCATTACAGGGAATGAGGACTTTGACAGTCTGAAAATGCATGTCCATCTTAGAGAGGTGGAGAGACGATTTCTCTCTAATCCAACAACCAGGCCAAGCACTAGAACACTTTGCTCTTATGGCGTTGAGGATTAAACCCAGAGTCTAGCAATGGCTAAAGCAAGTTCTGGACTCACCAGAACCTTTATTTACAAATATAAGTGACAAGTACCTTTTGAATAATTATTTCCTTCCTGTTGATGGAAGTCTTAGAGACGTACCAGCTGGTTTCTGAGAAAACTAAATCATACAAGTGGGGTATGGCTTGTGACCTTACAAAACCCTCAGCTTAATTTTAATTATGTTCCAAAATCTATGTGCCAGTGATTGCATATAGAGACTCCCTTCTTGTCATATTGGTTAAACATGACATTTGAAATATGATGTAAAAATCAGTGTTAATAAAATCTTTCAAAAATAGAGAAGGTATTCATAGCCATAACCAAAAATTAACATTAATGAATGGAATAAAAAAATAAAGATGAAGTAGCAATCCTTTCTAGCCAGGAATTGGGCTTGACCCAATTTTGGGTGCATTACCTGTTTGCAAATGCAATGAGTTGGTGTGTGAATTTGATGTTGTGCTATGGAGCTGGGAGAGTTGTAAATGATTGCGCCACAGCAGTCTGAAATGGGACCCTGCATGTTTCTCATCTATGGCAGATGCTACTAATAATTAGTCCTTCAGTCCTTCCTCCCACAAAGCTTAGATGGGGGGTTAAAAATTGTTGTCTCTGAGGAACTGCAGGCAGCAGGACACAAAGCAGTGTTTATACCAAGCTGAGCCTATTTCCTTCCTTCCTCCTGTCCACCTTTTCATTTCACAATAAGGAACATGAACAGAGAATCCAGCTGCTCTCTATTGGGGAGAGTGGACCAGAATCCAGGGAGGGCTTCTAAATTCTGGGCCTGTTCTCTTGCCACATCCCTTTCCTTGTGAATGCTCCATGTGTTCTAAAGAATTCTAGTGGTATCTATCAATGGTCCCAGGTCTGTCTTTTGTGGTAAAGAGAAGGAAATTCAGTAAGATCCATTCACAGAATAGATCTCAGGCTCTTTGAGAGGCTCTTGGACCCCAGAGCAGAGGCTGCCATTCTACTGCCATTTTTCCTCTGTGTTTGTTCATCTTTTCTCTGCATCCATCAGCTGGAGAGTGGAGTATGTCTGACTATCTTGGAGAATGTTCTTAGAAATGGTACACATTGTCACAGAGTGTATCAACCTCGGCAGAATCACACACAGATTCACGCAGCTATGGACATGTGGAAGGGGATAGAATAAGACTTTCAGACGTTGGCAGATTATGCATTCAGCTATTGCTACCTCTGTGACAATTCTTTTTTAAAATAGTCACATTTTTCTTACATAGGTTTTCATTAAAAATAAACTATTTGTATTACCTCAAATTAAAAAACCACCTGCTATAAATAGAAGGTAACTATGAACAGAAGAATATGTTATTCAATTTTAGTTAATGCTGTGTTACATGCCTAAATCTGTTTTGTATTTTTTTGGAAGGGGATGGGTACAGGTGTCAGAGAAGTGTTACGTACCATACTAGCATCAAATTAAGATTTCATAATATCCCGAACAATGGAAAAGGTACTGATAAAAGACTAATTGGCCTCCTGGTATGATTCCGTGTCCTTGAAAGATAAGCCTACATGCACTAACTGGTCCCCCCTGTGCCACCATGTCCTCCCAGGGGGGTGGTACCCCAGGGGTACACATCCTTCTTCACTGTCTCTTGGTCCTTGATGAAGAGATGTCTCATTTACTCCGAGTGAGATGTGCTGTTGAGAGTTGAGATTATGAACCTTGAGACCCGACTGACTGAGTCTTAACTGGAGCACATGAATGCAGACAAATGCCATGCACGTCCTATGGCTCCATCTCTTGCTTCACGCCCTGGGCCTCGTTTCGGAAACATAAGAGATGTGTAGGAAGGACAGAATGTAGGCGACCTATATAGTGTGTTGGGGTCCTATGTTAGAGGTTCTGATTATTAGCAGTTACAAAGACAGGGTGCTGCTGGCTCCCATCTGTAATCCTAGCAGCTCAGGAGGCTGAGGTCTGAGGATCATGGCTGAAAGCCAGCCTGGGTAAGAAAGTCCATGAGACTCTTTCCTCTGAATAACGACACAGAAAGAGCCAGATGTGGCCCTGGGGCTCAGATGGTAGAGCACTAGCCTTGAGTAAAAGAGCTCAGGGACCGTCCCCAGGCTCCAAGTTCAAGTCCCACTACTGACTAAACAAAGAAATAACAAAGATACTCTAAAGGGCATAATGTACAGTTGAGGTGGAAACCTACTTCTCTCTCCTCTTATGGCCAAAACAAGGATATTTGTGTTTACCTACTAATGTTGGATGATTAAGAGAAGTAATGAATGCAACAGTACCTTTAGGTTATAAATCATGAGTAACTATGTTTTATAATTTCTCTAAAAAGAAATGGTTTTACTATTAACCTTCTTGCTATGAAACAAATACACAGTGGAGTTAATTATGCTAAAGTGACACTCTATGAATAACTCCATAAATTAACAAATAAAACACTCCTTAAGAGAAGGCCCCTTTGAATCTTCCTTCCAGGTGAACGACTATCCTGACCTTTGTGGCAACACCAGTATTTTATATTTTTGCCCACTGTGTATGCATCTTACAACACTACAGGCTGCTTCTATGTGTTTTCCAAGCTTGATTCAAGTGGAATAATTTGGTGTCTTCTTTTGTTCATGATTAGGATAGTAAAATTGATCTGTGGTGTATATTGTATTAGAGCTTGCAGTCTCCTGCATTATCCTGAGTGTTTTACTGCCCTTAAGTTGATGAAAATCTGCCTCCCCAAAACACAATCAAGGAGAATGTGCTGAAGTGAAAACTGGAGATTTGTTGAAGGGTGGCATGTCTTTGGTGGAAATTAGTGGCATTATTGAAAATAGTGAATGTCCACAGAAAAAGAGTGGCCTATATGTTCCCTGAACTAGTTTGGGGTTTCCTTCAACTTGGAACCATACAGCCATGGATATGAAGGATGTACTATACTCACAAGCTTTGACTAATACTGTATTTGATCACAGTACTATGCTATATCACACTGTATATACCATACTATATACTATATAAAATTACAAATAGTATATAATGAATATCTTAGCCTAGAAATGAATTTTTCTGGTTTATACTATATATACACTGTATAATATATTTATACTATGTATACTGTATACCATATAGTGTATGTAAATATTACACATACTATAAACTATATATAATTATACATGGCATATATAGTATATGTACATTATATACCATATATATATTTTATATTGTATAGTATATATAATATATAGTATCTATAGTATACATACAGCACACATAATATAGTATATAGAGCTATTATAGTGTATATATAGTATATAGAGCTATTATAATATAGTATATATATTATAATACATTATAGAATAAATAAATATATATATCTACTACATTCTTCTCTGTGTAAACTATTTTGTTGGTGTCAGTCACCTGGAAAAGTGGGCCTCACTGATCACTATGATAAAAACCCTAGAGAAAGGATGACCAAGTTGGTACCTAACTTGTGAGCACCACAGGATAACAGTAACCTCTTCTGGGATTTTCTGCATGGACCTCTCTTTACATAGTAGTGCCCTGGTAAATATCTGTAGAAGGGGGAGTGACTATCTTCGTCTATAAATGAGGTCTATGGCTTAGTAGTCTCTAAGAGCCAGCAGGCCAGCCTCCGGGGCCAACCTGAGAATACTATCTTCTGTGCCCCATTTGTCTCTCTACTCCAGGAATGAAGATTATAATATGTATACCCGAAGGATATACTAGGGGAAACATTTCTGCTGAGAACTCAGAATTTAAGATCTTGCTGTGTACAGCGTTTCTGCAGCTCAGTTTCATTTCCATTGACTGGAAAGGGGATGTGAGATCTGTCATTTCTAAATGTACGTATCAATTCCATCACAAAGTGCCTAACAGGCTGAAATGGACACTTGTAACAAAGAACCTTTTGATGAGAAGGTAAAGATAGGAATGTGAGAAGCGGAAACATCTCTAATTAGAACGACTCCAGCCACATACTTACGTATGTCCACACAGGCACACACAAGCCAAAGAAATCATTGATTGGCTTCAGATTCCACCTGCAACAGTCAACTAAGCTTGTTACAAATCTCAGGAGGGAAAGGCCAGTACAGGAATTCATCGGCTCAGTTGTTTCCTTAAAGCAGATATCTGCCGCTTGGTTGAAGTTGATTTAAGGGGATGATTGGAAAATGAGACTGATGGTGATGTTTGTGTGAAGGCTCAACCCTGCATTTGCTAGTGTAAGTTTTTGGATTTTTGCTTCTCTAAGTGTTCTGGATAGAATTGTTTTGGGACATACAGAGCTCAATGACATGACCACCGTAGAGGATAACCCTCAAATCTAATGAAGAGACAGGTCACATTTTCCCAGCGAGGCTCAAAATAACAGCCTCCATTGCCTGACCAAAAGGTGGTAGGTCTGACTCATTTCTCAAAGTTCTTATTGGAAAAATAGATGAGTAAGCCAGAGGTATGGCTCGATGGCAGAGCTTCTGCACCCACAAATGGGAAGCCATTCATTCAAGCCCTAGTATGTCCCCCCAAAACTCAAACCAAAACAAAACAATATAGCAAACCAAACCTGATAGTTTGGGCCAATTTAATTCTTGGCCACACTAAGATTTTGTAACGTCATTACAAAATATCTTAAAAGAATAAGGACAGAAAGATACACTCTAGCTGAATAAGATTGAAGAAAATCATTTTCAAAGGAGTATTTTTCCAACTGCGCTGCTGGCATGGTAACACACAGAAAGAAACTGGTTAAGTTGATTAACTTTTGGTTTATTATTGCATCTGTAGATTGGTTTAATCTTATATATAAGTTAAATTTGTTTTCTTCTATTTCACTTCCTCTAACTCAAGCTCTCTTTATCTGATGGGATAGTTGACACCTTTTTTTTTTATTCTCAAAGAACAATCATATGATTAGTTACCAAAAAAAAAAACATGGAAAGAACACTAAAAAAGCTGGGTGCTGGTGGCACACCCCTATAATCATAGCTACTCATAGGTAAATGTGAGGATCATAGTTCAAAGCCAGCCCAGGCAGGGAAGTCTGTGAGACTCTCATCTCTAGTTAACCACCAGGAAACTGAAAATGGTATGTAGGTCCAAGTGGTAGAGCACTAGCCTTGAGCAAAATGCTCAGGGACAGCGTTGAGGCCCTGAGTTCAAGCCCCATGATGGACAGAAAAAAAAAGACAAATCCCATCATAAAATTAATTTTCTCCATCAAGTACCACTGAATCACAAGCATGGACTCATGACTAACAAACCAGGAAGGGGGACCTTCTTTTCTAGAAAGAGAGGTACATGCTCTAGCCCTTTGCTTCCGCTGGTGCATACTGTAGCTTTCTGTAATTAAGACCCCATTGCACTTTCCTGTTTAGAAAAGTCTACCACACACATTGTGAGATGAGTCCAGCATAGAAAAGACATAAAACCTGAGGCTCAAGTGATGATAGAAAAAGCAACAAGTAGGCCGGGAGTTTGGCCTAGTGGTAGAGTGCTTGACTAGCATGCATGAAGACCCGGGTTCAATTCCTCGGTACCACATACATAGAAAAAAGCCAGAGGGGTGCTGAGGCTCAAGTGGTAGAGCTCTAGGACAGTACTCAGGCCCTGAGCTGAAGCCCAAGACTGGCAAAAACAAAAAAAAAAAGAAAAAGCAACAATTTCACTCTTTCTAGAGCATTTATAGAACATGGTTCTTGAGTTGGGCCTACTAGAGTGAATTGAATTTTCCTGGGTTGGAAGGAAAGGAGGTTTGTTTTGTTTGGCTTTGTTTTATACAAGGGCACTGTGCTGTCTCAATGTCTCCATTTCACATATCCAAGCACCATGGCCTTTTGAGCATCTTAGCCAGACCTTCAGCTCGTGCTGCTGTTGCAGGAGGGGCGGGGGGACTACCTGATCATCCGTCCATCCTCACAATCGGTTTCACATAGATAGGCACACCTCGCCAGTTCCTGTTCTTTGGACTGTCTTCTGGAAAATCAGGGCCATCTGTTCTGACAGACGTCACCCAGAGAACACGAGTGAGGCCAAAAACATTTTCTTTCTCCTCTGACCTACTTACGACTTCCACAAACCTAGACTGCCTGGCTTCCTTGCCCTGTTGTGCTGTTTCATCACTGCGTTCTCCACCCCGCCCCCACTCCTGTCTTACAGGAAAGCATTTAACCATGAGCCGATTTCTGAGTTATTGTGCTCCTGGAATCTTCTTGCAATCTATATGTAATCATCTGCTTATTAAGGTTAAATGAGTTCAACCGATACTATAAAACCTTGATTCGTGGCAACATATGGGTAGTGCTTCTGGTTAATTGAGTTTTTCAGGTTAACTGAGGGTTAAATGGGAGATTGAATTTTAATTGCCACAGTACTTATCTTTATCTGTTTGATAGTACTTATCCCATTCCACCTAGCCTGGGCACTTTGGAAGTTCGTGTTTTATCTCCTCTGATAGACTGTGACCTCTGATAGACTCTCTCTGAAGGGAGAGTCTGGTTGTTCACGTGTGTGTCACTCATGTGAACCCTTAGGTCATCTTAGTTCTGTGTCAGTACTGGTGTTTGAACTCGGGGTCAGGGCACACACTACCTTCCTTTTTCCCCTTGCTCAAGGCTGGCACTCTGCCACTTGAGCCACAGCTTCATTTCTGCATTGTTGGTAATTCATTCAAAATTAAAGCCTCACAGACTTTGCAGCCTTTTATCCTCACATCTCCACCTCCTGAGTGGCTGAGATTACAGGCATGAGCCACCAGCACCTGACTCCAGTAAGTCATGATAGCGACAAATCTGTCATCATTGTCATCCTCTTCCTCTTCCTCCTTCATCACTGTCTACAAAATGACAATAAGGTGTGAATGCTTCAACAGCTCTGTCGTCATCTTCATCATCATCACCATCACATTTACATCATGTTAATTTAAGCGTATGGATTCTGGAGAAATGAAATGTTACCTCTGCTCTTTGCCACTTCTGGGATTACACAATTTACTCTCTTCTTTGCCTCAGTTTCCTCCTCCAGGGATAATTATAGTAATTATTTCCCAAAATGAAAACTAGAATCGGTTCTAGTTACAAAACCCTTGATACTCCATGCCAATTTCCATTCTACCTTGAAGGAGGGTGACCCGTGACAAACGCAGAATGCAGGGACATTTCATAACTTACGTGAGTCCATGTGGCTAGGAAGTGGTGGGTCAGGTTTGACTTAATACCCCACTATCTTGTCATGATGTTCTAATAGAATCAGACCTGTAGAAATTCATACTCTTTGGGGAATAAATAACACTTCCAACATCATACAATAGGCAACAAGTGTCCCCTCCACATCGTAATTGAGGGATCAAATGAATCTGGACTCCATTGTGCCCCCACACCTGTACCCCCAATTGGAGTGGTAGAAAGGGACCCCTGGAGCCCTTTGAAATAATCATATCTAAAGCCAGTTAGGTATAGCCATCCCTAACTTAAAAAGGGGGTAGAGAAAACACTCCTTTAACCCAGACATGGAGAGCTTAAAAGACCCCACAACTAGTAATAGCTACCATACCCAAGCACACTCGAATTACTAGGGTAATTCTGGGCACAGTAGCATCTTTTCTCCTCCAGTGGTGACAATAAAATCACATGTCTGTAGACATTGCCAGATATCCCTGGGGAGGCAAAACTGCCCCTGGTTGAAAATGACTATTCTAGAGTGACCTTGTTTGTACCCACAGACTGTTGAGTCCTGAGGAGATTCTGGTGACCCTGTGACCCTGATGCATAATGAGGGACTTGAGGCTGATTTTAGAGGTTCAAACACAGCCTCAGCAGCCATCCTGAGTTTCCATTGAGCACAAGGATCCATGTCCCCTGAATCTTCATCAAATATTCTTTTTTTGCTACTCATACGTCCTGCGCCATTTTTAAGGGTTTCTGCAGTGACTTGCTACCTTGCAAAGACTTTCTTCAGTGAATTCACCTCAGATTGTTGGCTTCTGTGATTTTTTTTCAGCCTATTTTATTTTGCTTGGCCCTCTGTGGAAGTGCAGAAGAGCTGGTCAAGTTCTGGGTAATAACTTTTCATATATTTGAAGACTTATGAAACCATCCCCAGCTTCTCTTTGCTAGATAATTGATATTCACATACAGGCACTAGGGCTGGGAGAAGATAGAGTCTCCAAACTAATGTTTGTGTATTAAAATGTAAGGAAAACATTTTTTTATTGTAAGTATCAACTGAGATGTGAAACTAAAAATCTGATACTTGGAGGTTTAGGGACTTTCTCCCCCTACCCACTCCTTTCATTTTCATTTAATGTGGAAACAAAATTATATTTGCTGACTGACATGGAAAATTTTAATTTGTGAATATGGAAATGAAATGTCCTAATTAAGATTTTACAGTACTTTTAATTGTAATGGTGTTTTAATGGAATTTCAGTGATGACATGATACTGAATCTCAGTATACTTCTACATCTCAGGATTGGACCCGGCATAATTCCATTAATTTGGTTAGCATTGATGAGAGCCTATGATTCTGAACAGGACCTTCTCATAATAATATAGAACTTGAACAACCACCAATAAATTCTACCATCTATCCCAGCTTTCCCATCTGTCAGGCCAGATGCTACGAGATTTACAAGAATGCTCTCTCTTAATCCCATGAACTCCAAGAAGTATTTGCCGTTACTATCCCCATCACATGGGATTCGCAAACAACAGATCAGAAAGGTTAAGTAACTTGTCTAAGGCTGCAGAGCTGGTGAATAGTAAGGCTAAAAGCTGAGTTTCAAGCTGTTTGATGCTGGAACTCATAGCCCTAGCTGCAATTGTACACAGGACCTGTGTGAACAGGAGCCAGAGCTCCTAATACCACTTCTCAGAAATGTTTGTGGAATGACGAATCAAATGGTGAGTGACAGAGCAGAATGATGAGACAGCATTGTAGGCTGTGGTTTAGAATATTAAGTGGGTAGTATTTACTTTGACATGACTGTCCTTCCTCTCTCCAACCCAACTCCAGGTGGGGTTAGATGCATTATTCAGAAATCCATGCTAATCCTTGTGTTTCTGCCCATCCGGTGATCTCACTATTATAATAAGTTATTTACATACCCATTTTTTCCTGCTAGAGCTTTGCTTGTTCACCAGGGACCTCCAATGTCCCCCCACCCAACCCTGGACATTTAGTAACAGTTTCGACAGTTCAGGTTTCAGTATATGGAAAGGGAGGATGTTACTGGAATGCAATGGGGTTGCTGTTATTCTTGCTGGTCTTTCACAGTGATAGAACTACTGCATGATCTAGTAGCTCTACTTCTGGAAATATACCCTACCCCAAAATAATTGGAAAGAAGTGGCACGACAGATGCTTGTATATCTGTACAGCAAGTATTATTCACAGCAGCCACCATATGGACACAACCGGGAGGAAGTTCTGCTGCTCGATACATGAATAAAATAGGCTCTACATGTGCAATGACCTTGCAAATGAATGAAACCTGGTCCATGCTACACTATGGATGAAGCTTGAAAATGTGCTGGGGTGAAATGAAACAGACACACAAACACACACACTGCACGAGCCACTTCCATGAAGAACCTGAGTAGAACAGAGATTAGCATGGAGCCTTCCAGGGAGAATAGATACAGAGTTTCTGTGTGGAATGGAGAAGACCTTCTGGAAATGGATACCGAACAACTTTGTGAATGCCTTTGATGTATGGAGTCATACCGCTGAACAGTGGTGAATACGACAAGTACAATCTTTATGATTGAACTATATTGAATGGAAGAGATTAGGCCAAAATGGAGCGGAGCAAACACACGAGGGTGGAATCATAAAATGTTGCTGAGAAGGATCTGAAGTGTATCAACTTCAGGTAAAGACAGACAAGACAGCATCGTTCTATGGCTGGTGAACTGGATCTCAGAAGATCTGGGTTCAAGTTAGCGTCATCCTCAGACACATCCTCGGTCCACATCTTTGAAATGGATGAGTCTACAAACTTGGGTTGCTTGGTCTGTTCTGGTCTTTTGTCTGAATTGAGACTTTTTCTGAGTGATTGGTGAAGGAGATTGTCAGATATTTGGACTCATCATGTTGGTTCCTTTCCTCTGGTTGGGTCTCCAGACTCTTTCCCATGTAGTGTTCTGTAGAGCTGTCTTCATTGAAAACACCTGCTTGATTCTCCTCTGCCTCACGCTGTGTTTCAATTCCATTTCATGGCTGGAGGTAGAACCAGCTCCAGTGGCTAATCCCAGACACCTGGTGTCTTCCTCAGACTTAGTCTCACACTCCTGTTATTGTGTTATGCCAGTCAATTGGTTTCTCGGAACTTGGAGATTTTCTCAAAATCGATGGCAACAGTTGCTTCTTTATTCCCTTTCTGTTAACTTTTATTGAATTATTTGAGGGTCACATTGTCTGGGGAAATGGATTCTAATTCACTGGACTCATGATTGGATATCCAATGTTTAACTCTGTCTAGTCTTTCACTTTCAGAGTGTAGGGTCTCAGAGGGCTCTGGATAGGGACTCAGAATCAGGGACATTAGTCTTTCCTGTTAATACTTTGGTCCTAAAGGATGTTAAGTAAGTTACTTACTGTCTCCTTCACTCCTACCTGCATTGTTTTCCTTATCTATAAAGTAGGGACATTAAAGGAGACCAACTCTTAAGTTTTCTCTCGGTCCTGATAGTTGATGAGATTTGTACTTCTAGTCTTTAGCTCTCTGGCTTGCATATATTAGGGAATTATTATATGCTTATTGAGCTGAATTTAGCTAATCACTATTTATTATTCAAGTGTCATTGATTCATCACATCGTTTGTTTCCTGGAAAGATGATTGACTGTTTTATTCTTCTTCTTAGGAGAATTGGCAGTGATTTTTTTGTGTGGTTCTAAATATGGCTGATCATAATAGCAGTAATAATAATAACCAGTGATGGAGTGTTGATTCTATTTCAAGCATAGATTTGGTATTTTTTAACATTTATTTCTCAAAACAATTATAAGATAGGGCCAGGCCATGAATCTTGTTTTACAGATAAGGAGGAAAATTTATCATAGGCTAAAGAACTGAATGTGTTCATAACTGACCTGAATGATACAGCTACTAGATAATATAAAGAAGAGGTTCGGTCTGTCTCAATGCAGTTACTAGATGAAGCAAGGGAGACTGAGCTTCTAGACCAGCCCAGACTTAAAAGCCAACAAAACACAAATAAGGGGATAACAGTCCAGGCCAGCTCAGGCAAAGAATAAATGAGATCTCGCTTTGTAAACAATATATATATGCATTTATATACGTATGGACTTGAGGAGTGCCACATGTGTTATTAAGGCTCCCAAGTTCAATTATCAAAACTGCGACAACCACCACAACAATAACAACAAGCACAGGATGGTCAATAGAATGTGAATTTTTACACAAACAACGCATAATTATTCAACTATATGTACATCACATACCATCGTGCTACCCTCACATGCTAACAATAACTTGTCTTTCTTTCTATGAGATTCAGCAGGTAAAGATCACATAAAAATGAAACAAGCAAAAATCCTTCCCCAAACAACAAAACACAAAAAAGACGAGAACAGAACTCTTACTTCTCACAATTAGCATCCTATACTTTAGGACTAGAAAGCAGAATTTGATCAAGTAGTATGTGGTAAAAAAAACCCACAACATATAAAATGAAGGGTGTTCATGTTAGGAAAAAAAGAGCCAGCTGTTATGTTATTCCCAAATTTTTCCTCATGTCCAGGTCTCTTCCTTTCAAAACCTTTGTGTCTTTTCTACTCCAATAGCTCTTCCTTCTTTGTTTAGAAGTGGAAGCAAGATATCTAGTTCTTGAAGATACAAGTGAGATCTGGAAGGGTGGCAGGGAATGGCGTCAAATGGTATCTTGTGGTTTATTTGAGAATGTTGCCTCCCTGGGTTGGAACTGGGCTGTCACCTCTGTTTCTGTGACAATAGTGACAGGCTTTTGTTCATTGGTGATATCAATATTTGATGTGTACATTCAGAAATCTGCTCATGTTCTTTTATTACAATTCAAATTTCATAGAATTAGAGAGATTCCACCCTAGTCCAGGAAACTGAATTCATAGCATAGGAGAAAGTAGGATATTTCACTACTTTAGAATCTTTTTCAACTGTGTCAGAAACATTTTAAAATTGCTATTATACAGGTGATATACAGAGGGCTTGTAGTTACATAAGTCAGGTAAGGGGTATATTTCTTTTTGGATAGTGGCACCCCTTCTCTTGCTCTCTCCATATTTTCCCCTCCCAACCATACTTTAGAATATTTAATCACTGCTTTAACTCCCTTTCTTTGCACTGGAAAATGAGGTAGTCACCATTTCTATCCCATAGCCTTGCACTGGAAGTCTTATCAACGTATGTATGTACTAGCCTAGTACTTGACAAGTAGTCTTCAAAAGCAGAAGTCTAAAAAGCAAAAGAGGGAATCAGAAAAAGAGGGGGTATAGTGCTCAGGTTCCAGTCTTCTTGTGAAAATGAGTTGTTTAAACTCCTTGGAACCTCACTGACTTCTCTGTCAACTACCAAAAGTAATTAAAGCTCCTCTCTTCCCTCCAAAATGTTATGAAGGGTAAATTGGATGAGGTATGCGGTATGCCTTAAATGTCAGGAAGGCTACCTGGCTGCAAGTGGCTCTGCTAACTGGAGATTCTTTTATATAGCATTGCTTCTCTTGGTCAGTGGTTACCTCATAGATGAGAGAGAGATAGACAGAAGCACAGAGATAGAGAGCAATGGGCACATGGAGAACGGGGAGAGAAGCAGGGAAGGGGAAAGATGGAGAAATAAAGAGAAACTAGAGGCAGAGAGAAGCAGACGCTGACAAGAGACTGACAGAGAGACAGACACAGAAGAGGATGGAAAGAGGGAGGGAAAAAGAGAAATAGGGAGAAATAGAGTCTAGAGACACAGAGAGAACTAGCAAGAGAGAAAGGAAGGATAGAGGGAAAAGGCAGAGATAGAAAAGGAAAGAGAGAAAAATGAATGAGAAAATGGTGGGGGGAGACTTATTTCCAAGACTGACCATAGGCATATTTTGATTTCATGAGAGGTATAATATATGCTGTGTCAATCTTGTGTCTGTAAATTTCTATTTCTTTGTAGATGTGGGAGCTTAGACACATCTCTCTGTAATTCAGTTTCTTTAGCTATAAAGTAAGATGAAAAATGACTTTTTCATGGAATTTCTGCAACAGTTGGATACAATAAGACCCATAAAACATTGAGCATTAGTATCAAGAAAGTTAAAAAGTGTTAGAAAGCATAATTGCCTTGTTTATATTCCATCTATTTCTTGTCATACTATCCTGGGCATGTATAAACCTCAGATTTGCATGTTGAGCTTTTACATTTTACTTCAGTAAATGATACCTTTGGAGAATCTTGCATTTGCCTTCCAAATCGAGGCTTCAAAAATCAGAAACTACTTCTCCACTGTTTAATATGGAACCAAATGATTTATAACAAGTCCTAACTACATACGTTGAAATGAAAATTACATTTTTGAGGGAGGGGAAAAAGCCTATCTTTTAGCAGGCAATGAAACAAGGAATTGTGTGCACAGTTCGACAGCACTCTCATTTCTTAGATTTAAGGCATATCATTAATTTTTCCATTTTCATTATTTGATATTCTCTATCTGAAATTGGTTGCTCTCTGTTTGGGCTTCTTTCTCTGTTACGGCTACCTTTGGATGCTTTACTCACTAGCATTTGAGGCTGGTTAGTTTAATATATTTAGTTAATGACTCAGCTATCAAATCAACTCCTTTCATTCATGCTGTTAAGAGACACACTTCTGGAGAATATTTTTTTAGTGATGGGATAGTACTGGGGTTTTGAACTTAGGGCTTCATGCTTTCTAGACAAGCACTCTATTACCTGACCTCGTAAAGACCTGACCTCTTGAGTCTAGTTCCATGGCCAGTGCCCAGACAGTAGATAGTCATTAAAGCCCTGTCTCTAAACCTCAAAGAACACACAGCAATTTAATTTCACAGGCTAGAATATAAGTCATATTCTTTTAACATCTATTAGTATTTGTTCTCAGAATTCATTCATAAACTCAGGGTTTTAACAGTTGAGCTGATGGTATTATTTTGTAGTAGGGTATCACAGAGCCTGATTCTTTGGGCACCCATTTCTGTATGACCTAGAGCTCAGATACAGAGCCCAGGCCTGGTGTTGAAGCTCCACGTCTGACAAAAATATTATATATGTATGTACATATATATATATATATATAGAGAGAGAGAGAGAGAGAGAGAGAGAGCTCTCAGAGCTAAGCAGGTATAAGAAGACTGGTTATATAGGATCATGAAGAAACATGTTTAGAAATGACAGAAATATTCTATTATCTGTAAGTGTTGTTTACAAAGATATATGTGTCAAAAGTGCATCAAGATGTGTGTGCTCTTACAGTGACTGTCCTTAATTGTATACAAATTCTATCTTAATAAAATTGTTATGAAAAGCCAAACACTTTTAAAGATACTGTAAGCACAGAGTAGCATGAGTTTTTGAATTAAAAATAGTTGTGCTTAGTATCCATCTCTTATCAGATGCTAAACAGGTTGGATGATGGGAGGATGTTATTAAACACAGATTCTAGCAGCAGATCAGAATAAAGTAGAAGAGAGAAACAAGGAAGATAATCCATGACTTTTCTCTGCAATGTATTCCAATAAAACAGATGTAGCAGTTGCCAAATGCTTACTGAATAAGAAATACCCTCAGAGTGTCCCAAATCTATCAGTCTTATCTTAGATAAAGCATATAGTATTGGCTCGTGGACTTTGTGAAATATTGCTCAAAGTAAGTCTCATGGAAAGAACATTTTGTTTTGTTTTTTTTTAGTAAACCCTTTCTGCTAGTATTTGGAGTGCCAACTGTTTTTATTATGTGGTTTCAATTATTTGTCTTTGAGGAAGGATCCTAAACAGTGTATCTGTGAGGCTTAAGCAAAGAGTTGAGTCTCGAGTAGATAGTAGTATATAAGAACAGATGGAGGAATTCAAAAGCTCTAGGCTCAAATCCAAGATATACCACTTACAAAACAGGGAATCCCTTCATTTCACCACTTGTCAAGCGCACAATCCAGGACAGAAGGGAACGATAGCTATGAGGCCGGAAGCAAAATTGTGTCCTGTGGCAGCAGACACAAACCTTGGGGAAATAGAGGAAGCAGCTATCAACAACGATGTTTCCTGATTGAAGTAAGTCTGGGTAGCAAATGACCCAACAGTACATATTCCCATGTAACTAGCCTCTCTTTTAACATACAGACCTCTCCTGAATGCCTGAGACAGAGAAGCAGATTTAGAGCAAGAAACTTGGGAGGACACATGCCTGATAATTCGCTCACTGACAGACATCTTTTGACAGGAAGATCAAAGGCTAGAAGGAAACTTGCCTGCCAAGGCTTTTGATAGATAATAGTCCAGAGATCCTATGGGGATTTTATTTTTCTCTAAGTAGAAGGTTTCCATCTGTCTGAGATGGAAGTTGGCTTCTTAAGTGTGGATGTATGAGTAAGATATTCTTAATTATGGGCAAGGATATCCTATTTCTAGTAAAAATGTTTATGCAAACACATCTGGATATAGTTCCTTTTTTTGTAGTTTGCTTTTTTTGAAGAATATTTTTATTACTATAAAGGGGTACAGAGGGGTTACAGTTACATAAGTCAGATAAAGTGTAAATCCTTTCCTGGCTCTCTCTGCGTTTTCCCCCTTCCATCCCCACCCATAAGTTGCACAGTTCATTTTTTACCCTTTGTCCTTCCATATCTGTGCCTCCCAAAGACATATAAACAAATGGGACAAAAAGAAAGGAAAACAAAAAGAACAACAACAACAAAGAAAGAAAAACTCATGTCTCCATCTCCTGGAGTTTATTTGGATACATATTATTTTGTATGATCAGTTGCGCAAAGGTATTGCATCCTGTGCTCCTCTCCTAAGAGTCTCTTTCTTTGGTCTCACTGCGTGTGAGTGCCTAGAGTCCTGTATAATTTATAAGGTCCCCAGTTTTCTCTTTAGATCTAGCCTCTGCATATAAGAGAAAACATGCGGCCATGTGTCTCTGTGTGCTTGGCTTGCTTCACTTAACGTGATCTGTTCTAGGTCCACTGGCTGTAATTCTTTGTTGATATGTAGTAACATATCTTATATAGCAGATATATTGTATGCATTATGTATTATATCATGACAGTTATTCATATATTGTAATTTATCAGTTGATTGGTTGTTTTTAAGGGAGAGAGGATTTATGGTTCATGGTTTTGGAGCATCCAGTCTGTAGCTGATTGGCCCATTACATTTGGGTATTGTGGTGGCAGAAGGTACTTCTACCAGCTTGGTCAGTATCTGGGGCTGTTGTAGCCTAGATGGGGAAACCCTCTTCCGGTCTCTTTCTCTCCCTCTCTTCTTCCATCTCTACCCCCTCAACCCCTTCTCTCTTTCCAAGGGAGAGTATTTCAAAGGACTTTGCCATTTTGCATTCTAGGCCTTGCCATATGTGAAGTCCGGTTCATTCCTGAGATAACCTCGACATTTTTATTTCCTCAGCAAAGTACTTTGCTTTAAGAAATGGTTCTAATAATCTCTTTAACAACCAGTCCTTCTTTCAAGTCCTTTCTGTTTTTGTTCTTGCTCCCACTTCTCATTTTACATCTGTCTAAAAGTAAAACTGGAGTTTGATACCCCAGGCCCTAATTCCTGGGTGCCCTCATGTCAGTTTCAGCCACTGAACCCTTCACTCCAGGGGAGAAGGACAGAGGAAGGAGCATCCTTACAGAACATGGGCAGATGTAGGACATGTCTTTGTGAGCCCTTCTTTAACCTATCTCTGCAGCACATATGAGCTTGGTTTAAATGGATGAAAAATTAGGTGCGGGGGGGCTAGGTGTGAGTATTTTTTTAAAAAAACTTTCTTGGTCATAGGAAGGTCATGGGTAAGTTCCAATGAGCATTATCCCAGTTCTTACATGAGGAGGGGTTGTGGAGAAGTTGTCACCTCTGTCACCACCACCTGATAGGAATAATCTGGAAGGCAGACTGTGCTGAGATGACTCTGTCATTTATCCATTGGTTCCTTCCTAGATTTTAAGTAACTGCCGTGAGAGTCACTGGATCAAGGACATGGATACAAAAATGGACACAGAGATACTACACACACGCACACACACACACACACACACACACACACACACACACACACACACACACACACAGTGGCATTAAGCACCATTCTCTCTTTGCATGTGGTGTGTGAATGGTTTCATTTGCCTTTCCTCTGTGCCCTCATTTATACTTTCCAACCTCGGAAATCATCTTCCAAAAATGGACTCTGATAGAAAGTACTTCTGCTTTAGCCTTGTTTTAACACATTATCTGGTTTGTCTTCTTTAATTCCACATGTCAACCAAAGAAAGTCATGCTCCTATTAATCTGTATTTTCACATGAGAGAATGAAATCTCACCAACGTGGAATAACTTGACTATGGTTTCACGGCAGGTAAAATTCCAGAGCTGGGGTTTGAATGTGGTCTCTCGGTGACCACGGCCTTTCCTCATTCTGACGGCATGAGGATGTGAATGGCTGAATGACACTGTGTGACCACAGTTGCTGCCCTTAACAACCACGGCACACATCTGCTTCTCTCCATTCACCAAGAAAGACTGGTCATCCACCTTTCCTGACTGCAGTCTTTTCAGTGAATCCCAGCAAATCCTCTCAGAAAAACTCAGCCTAACCCCAACATCAAGGACACCTTTTCCAGGGGTTTTTGGCAATTGAGATACTGTGACAGCCCTTCCAGAAAACAAGTTTAGTTATCAGAATGTGACCATCAAGAAAGAATTTCCCAATTCTCCCAGCGGGGGTGGTAGCGGTGGTGGTGGAGTGATCTATAGATTTTTAGGATAGTTTGTACACAGGCAGCTCTCTCTTAGCACCTGACGTTTTCTTCTAGAACTTCAAATTTGCCATTAAGGACATGCAATTGGACTGGAGTGGTGGTAAGCTTATAAATCAGATCACTTCCTTCTCTGGCTTATGTTCTTGTTGTGGCTTTGTTAAAATAAAACTCCATTTTATTTTAAGCCTGTGAGCTTCCAGGTTGTATACCACCAACGCTTTGTCTCCCTGTCTCATGTCATTTGTACTCATGGCTCCCTCAACTTCCCGCTCTCCAGCCATGCTGGCCTTATTTTCTCTGTTCCTTGTTCTGTCTGTGCATACGCTGCCATTAGGCAGACAGACCTTGGTCCTGTCCCCTCCAAGTCTTTTACAAAGCCATTTCTTTCTCACCTTCAGATTTATGTGATGGAGAAAGACTGTTTAGAGAAACAAAGCTGTGGGCTTTACCTTCCTCAGTCATTGATGACTAGCTTTAGGCTTTGCTCAGGCTGTGGCTATTGCAGACAGATGAGAAAGTTATAGAGGTCTTCTTGGTCAACGAATGTCAACTCCGATTTATTCTGCTTCCTTATCCAGGCCTCAGATTTATTAACGTGCAACCAATTGATGAGTTTTCCTTTACTCAAATATGTCTATGGCCAAAAAAGGAAAAGAATAAAAAACAAGGACAATCTATTGCACAATAAGCTATTGATTTATGTGTCTCTCTGGAAGACATACACATTTATTCTGAATGTATAATTACATTGCAGACAGTCCATTACTCACCTGGGATGTGGCATATTTAGATAAAGTCTCAGTATGTTCAACTGGATACCTCATCTAAATCTGGGTATGGAGAATGCATATAAAATTAGCCCTCGATTAAAAATAGGCACCCTGTGGGATCTGGCTATAAAAGAGGCTGTATGATCTGGAGTGTGGGTACGGCAGAAGTACACAATTCCTTTGAGCCGTCAGCTGTTGAGGGTCTGCATTTCAATCGACTCTTCATTAAGATCATATAATGGTCCTGCAGCTTTCTGAGAAGAGAGTCAAGTCAAGGAGAATCCAGGCTGATATCCCAATTTCCACCATCAGTAACAGCATGCCTTTGGTCACATTCTATAATGGATCTGTAACCTCGAGTTCTTAGCTGCAAAGCATGAAAAACCACCGTATTTACCTCAGAGAACTGAAGGACTGCACACAATATGCGTGACCCTGAAAGACCACTACCTTGGCCCTGGATGCTTGGAGTAACTAACCACACCTACTAAACTAACCAAAGGATACTTAGATGCAAGATAGGAGACCCAGGATCAAGTCTGCTTTCTGCCCGTTCAAATGTGACCTTACCATCTGTGGGATGGAACACGAACACCCACAGATTTCAGTCTGTGAAACCAGTCCACAAACAAGTATTTCCCGAGCGTCTATGCTCACAGAAACCAAACTTCCTGTCAAGTTGCTTGCTCAGCTGTCCCTTACGGACAGGGAAGAGTCGCACAGCATCCTTTGTGGCGCTGTGATATTTACTCGGGAAAACAGTACGGTTGGTCGGTATTCCTAGGAAGATGCAAGTTAGCATGGGACAGGGGCAAAGTGGATTTAAAATGGTGGCTGTGATGAGATGATGACAGATACAGGAAATCAAGTCACCAAATGCCTTCATATACTCTGGTACTGAGATGAGGACTAGAATAGTTAAGAAGAATCTGGTCTTATTCCAGCTGGCAATGCATAGTTCTTGCAGTGTAGAAAGAGGAGAAATCAAAGTATATTTGGGAAGGCAAGGACATTATTAGGTGAATTTGTGACAAGGCTTTAACCTGGAGAGAGGAGTTGATGGCCAGGTCTGAAACACTAAGGCAAATAGCATGGCTTACTAGAGTGAAATTTACCACCTGCATCAGTTGCAAGCTGCATCAGGAACCAAACAGCCACCAGATATGCCAATAGGCATATTAATAGCATTGCTAAATATAGTTCTTTCAACAACTGGATTTCTTAGGACTGTTTAGGTAGTTAGTGACAGAAATTCGATACAAACCAGCTTAAACATAAAAAGAAGGATATTGATTCCCATAACCAACGAGCCAACAGCTGACTTTCAGTAGAGCTGCATACAAGACTCCTCTCTCTCCTCTTCCTCCTCCTCCTCCTCCTTCTTTTTCCTCTCTCTCCCCCTCTCTCTCCTCTTCCTTCCTTCTTTTTCTTCTCTCTCTCTCTCCTCCTCTCTCTCCTCTTCCTTCTCCTCCTCCTTCGCTCTCTCTCTCTCTCTCTCTCTCTCTCTCTCTTTCTCTCTCTCCCTCTCTCTCCCTCCCTCCCTCCCTCCCTCCCTCCCTCCCCCTCTCTCCCTCTCCTTTCCTCCCTCTCTCCCTCCCCCCCTTCTCTCAGGTAGAACTTCTCTTTGACACAGGGAAGACACCTTTCAGGCAGGATTCTGATTGGCCCAGCTTCAGTTGCATGCCCCAACTCCGAGCCAATCAGTGAGGCCAATGATAATGGTATATAGTGATTGGCCAGTCATATATACCCATAGGCATATGGGCTGAGTTCTAGCATACACTCTTCTGGATTTTGAGTAGGAGCCAGTAGCAGAGAGACCTCTGATGCTGCTCTCTGGAAGTAGAGGTGGTAGTAATAAGATATTAACCTTAGAGCTCTGTGAATAAATCTGCTGCACATTGTCTTGAGGCTGGGTATGGTTCTGTACACTGGATCTCCTATAGGCTGGCCATGACAAGAAGGATATCGACAGAACCACTGTGTATATTTGGGTGTTGTCCGTGACCCAATAGGTGCTGAGGCTGTTGTCCAATGTTATGGAATCAGAAATAAAGGTAAATAAATGGTAGAGAGAATCTGACCTACCCAAGTTCATATACAAACCCATGATACAGCAAGAGCAGACATAGCATAGAAGCATTTCTTGAATTCAATTCCAAGCTCATTATAAAACAAATGTGACTTGGATGGGAAGGCTTAGACTCCCAAAAAAATGAAACATGGATATTTGTTAGAAGTTTGCTCCCACTAAACTCAGATTCTTTGGGGTCAGGGCCTCTGAGAGAAGCTTGCAGGTACACTGGTGGCCTTTGTGATGGACTTGACCTGGCATGGTGTGTTTATATGCTACTTCCCGAAATAAGCTCTACTTGGCTTTGAGGAGGCTGGCACAATAAGCCAGCTGGAGAAGGCAAGGCAGGGCTATTTTTTAAGAGGAGATTTGGGGATGTATCTGGGCTTTATCCTTATCGCTGTATATATCCCTGTAAACTTGGATGCTCAGAACACCATGCTTAATTGGGTCATGTTAAAATAATTTAATACTCCTCCCCCCAAAGAAGAAAGATTGAAAGTCATCCTCCAGGCATTTATAGAAATTGCTCTTTGAAGATGCAGATCCCCATCTCAGCCTCCACAATGCATTTAATGAAATGGGATTAGCATTTCAATACAGTACTTGTTGTTTTTTCTTGGTCTCTCCCTTTTCATTTTTCCATTTTGTTTGAATAAGAAGTTGAAGGAGGTGCTGAAAAGGGAAGAAGAGTAACCTTATGTTTTTGAATGCAGAGGAGTGTTCTCTAGTTCTTGCAAATGAGTCTGTACAATACCGGGTGGTTAACATGGACTTTCTGCTGTTAAAATAATGGAATCAAAGAAGTGGAATCTTTCAACGAACATAAGGTCATCAGTCCAAGTCAGACATCTGAAATGTGGGTCTTTCCCAGAAACTCTTTTGAGCACCTAAGGTAGAATCAAGCCAAATGCTAACTAGTAAAATGGCAATAGGAAAAAGCAAACAAACAAATCTTCTCTCTGACTTAAAGGCGCTATCCCTGAGGAAGCCATACAAAAGGTAAATATGGGATTCATTTCACTATAGTTTTAATACTGCCACTTATTGAATACTTAATTCATAGGTAAGAGACTGGGTAGATTCTTATGCATCATCTCATTTTAACACTACCCGAAGTCTTCAGTCATGTTCCTCCTTTCAGTTAAGGAAACCAAGGCCCTCAAAGGTTAAGTCTGTTGTTTCAGGACAAGCAAATGTGACATTAGCATGTCTATATTTCCGTCTAGGTGGTCTGAGTAAAGTTTGGGTTCTATAAGATGAATAAAATGCATGAAAATAGACTTAGCTCACAGATTAATAAAAGAGGGTTGTGTTGTGTTGCTATGTGTGACTAGAATGCAAATAAATGATTATAGGGAAAGTAATGTCACAGAATAATCATACAATGAAATTGGTCACCAAACTTCAAAGAAAAGGAAGACGGTATCTGATGACATATCTGAAGTGCCTCAAATGGTAGAATTTGTTCTTTAGACAGAGGTGGGTGTTTGACCACACCAAAAATTCAAATTTCTATCCAGAAATTACTTGGATCATAAATTGGGGACCATGCTTTCTCCTTCACTTCCTGGGGTCACTGTGACCTCGAGCTGTGTGCAGCTGAAAGCTAAGAGCCTGGAGCTATAAATCAGGCTGACCCCAAGCAGGAGCTGCACACAAGGTCAAGCAAGGACAAGAAAGTCCTTCCAAAGTAAATCTCAAAACAAAACCCTGATCTGTACTTTCAAGTGCAAGTCTGTAAATCCAACTTGTATTAGAAGAGACACTCTGTAGGCCCAGGTGTGTGATGTCTCATGCAATCCCACTCTTACTCAAAAAGCTATTGGATCTCTGATGACAGAGTACGATATTTTCAGATTTGGTGAGTCACTGGCAGGATCCTGAATAGCACGAGTGAATCAGCCACTATGAAAATTTATCTCTTCTGTTTCACAACTCAAAGTGTTGTAGCTGCCTAAGATTTTCTTTATAGACCTTCAGTTGGGAATGTGATTCCCCACTGCTATTTACTTTTCTGTTTACTACCACGTATATAGCAATGTGGGTTTGAATAGCCACCAATCCATTGAAAAACATGCCAATATTTATTGCTCCCAAATACAATTAAAACTATCCTGAATCTAGTGGTGAAAAAGGTGTTAATTTTTAGAAATCATGTGATGTCATCAGGAAAGGAGACTCGAATTGAATACCTTGAGTAATGTTAATTTTATGATTTCTTAAAAATAAATTTGCAGTAAAGTGGTATTGTAATAAGGAAACTATTACAGCAAGAATTCTGTCTGCATTTTAGGACCACCTGTAGGTTTCTCTTTTCTTTTTCTTCTTGAAAAGAAAGACTAGGCCATATATTTGGGTATGGGGTACCTATGTCCAAATGAAATTTGGAGGCAGAAGATTTGATGAGGTGGCTGAGACAGTGAGGTAAGATTCCTAACAGGGGAACTGCAATAGTGTATTAATTCCAAACACATTTGTACCTTGTTCATAATGGCCCCCAGAAAATTATTCTTTAATCCATCTAAGCACTTGTATTACGACTGCATCTCTGGTACCAAGGAGAAAATATAGAGCAGGTTGCAAAAATAAATCAATAAATCGAATCTTGATCTCTATCTCTATTTCTAACTATCTCTGTCACTATTGCTATTTTGATCAAAGACAGAAGGAGAAAGGCATTATTGGGCTTACAAAAAATGTAGCCCAATTTGAGAGTGAAGAAGGACTTCACCTTGCGTTCTCTGTTTTTCTTAAGCATTTCCCTGGGAATATGTTGAAAGAGCCCTTTCCTTAGAAACAAGTCGAGGGAAAATGGCAGCCCAGCTCAAGGCATCCAGCACCACAGTGCCACAGTCACACATGTTCAAGTAGTCAGGCCTGCAAGACTTCTCCAGGGCCCCTTCTCATTTAGGGAAGCGGACAAGCCATCAATCACCTCTGAGGTTGATGCCCCCCCCCTCATTACACAGGTTACTTTGTACTCAGATGAAGACACAAGCTCAGAACCTGCTCAATGAATTCCCTCTACATCCAGCAAAAGAAATAATAAATGAACATGCCCTTCTACACCCCCGCTTTCTACTCTCTGTTCTCAGAAGGCTCTCTGCAATAAAGGATCCAGACTGTATTGGATTTTCACAAAATGTTTCAACCAGTCAGTCATCAAGTGGTATAGCAGCCAGTCAATTAATTAAGAGACAAACCAAGCACAGTTCATCAAAGCCACTATTTTGCTTTCCAATTAGTACTCATAATCACTGTGCTGGGTGATTTTTTTTTTCCTCCAAATTCATCAAGGTCTAATTGTCACGTGCAAAGAAAAAAAAATAACCCCTGAAGAAAAAAATAAAAATGTAAGGCATTCTGGGCATGCTAGCTAAAAGCAAAGCTAATAAGACTTGTCTTCTTGCCTTGGATGGAGAAAGCAATTGAACTTTGTGATCATTTGGGGACTTTTTTTTTTTTGACAACTCCTGTGGTCTAGATTTCCTGCTTGTCAAGTAGGGGGAGAGTTGTTGCAGGATACTTTTTAAATTTTCTCACCAGTACACACATTGACTCTTTCCCAATTATGGCTGTAACAAGTTGGCTGACAAGTGCTAGCTACTGTTGCTAGCCTTGGTGTTGAATAGACTTTTCTGATGATGGCATCCAATGAGATGAAGTGGATGCAGTAAAATGGATATGGAGTGCATGAATTTTTATCAATGGACGTAGTAAATGGAGAATAGTGAAGCACACATTGGATTCTCTGTCTGGAGGTGAATGGAAATCTTAGAAAGATATGCCTGAACACTATCTTTAGATACATCCTCTTCTTTCCAGTCCCCAGTTGCTGCTCCCTTGTCCCGGGTGCCAAAATCTCACATGTCAAGTAGAGGACTGGAATATCCTATTTTCTTCTCTGCTCCCATTTCTGCTGCCTCTCCCACCCCTCATCCATGTGTCACTTGCGGTATTTTATACTCTTAAGTAGATTCTTTCTCTTTGCTGTTCAAAGATATGTAACTACCACTGGTACTTAGGAAGAGGTCCAAGTCCTTTGGCTTAAAGGCCCTAAGTGATTCATTCCTGTGGCTTATCTTATCTCTAACCTAACACTATTATCTTAATGTCCCTTGAAATCGAATGAAAAAAAAAATCTATGCTTATCTATATACATGCTCACCCAGGAATGAGCGCATTGGGTTCAGTTTGGGCTATTGGTGGGGAGAGAGGAGTACAAAAGCTTTTAAGAATGTTCTTTGGGCTCTCTTTCTGTCTCTCTCTTTCCCTCCATTCCTCTCCTCTTCACTATCCCTCTCTTCTTTCCTCCCTTCCTCTCTGTAGCTCCCCCTCACACATACATGTACTAGCATGGAAATTAAAATATGGACGGTAGCTTACGGTTACTCTTGAGATTCTCCACTATTTTCACCTCCTGATTCTCTCCATCCCAAGAAAACCTTTATCCACATCTGGAGCTGATTCCTGCCATCGCCCTGCCATTCCTAAAACATAAGCAACGTAATAGTAGATTTTTCTTTATGGAACTGCTTACCCTGTCCACCAACTTTGAGAGCGGTTTTCCCTTCGTTTGACATTGTTCACCTTTCCCTCTTTCATTGCAGTCATTTCCTGTTGTTTTCATTCTGACCACTGTATAATAATCCTGTGTTGGACAGGTCAACCACAGATACTTACTCATCCTCTTTGCTATGAATGGGCGTTTAGGCTTTCACCAGCACTGCTATGGTGAACACGCTTATGCAGGTTTCCAGCTATGCAGGTATTTGCATGGCCTAGGAGGGAACTTGTGCTGAGTTGTTGGTATGTAAATATGAATCAATAATAGAGTAGTTGTTACGTAAAGTTACTCTAACCCTGTATATTTGGGAGCAGTGTATGAGATCCTGTAGCCCTCTACTCTTCTAGGGAAAGAAACTAACCGGCTCAGGAGTGCTAATTATTTTTGCTCTGTAGCTCGTGACCTTGGTTTGTAGCTTGTCAGTCACCAGTGAGGATGACCTCTGTCCTCTCACTATATTAATTCTAAAACTTCAGCTTCCGCTTCAATACCTTTCCTTGAATTGGTCTTTTTTTTTCTTTCTTATTCATCCAAATCACTTTCCTAACCATCTTCTTTTCCTACTCCAGGCATTTGTGGACACTTCCATTGCCATGACGCCATTTCAGTATTCTCCTCTTCCTCCAAATATCCCCCCTTGATACTTTGGAGAAATGTGCAGTGAAAAAGTAACAAAATAATGTGGCTCTGAATAATTTCAGAAATGGGAGATCTCTCAGAAATTTTGTAATCAAGTCCCCTTTGTCAACTCCAGAAGCCAACTTGAAACTGACTTTAGATTAAATTAGCCCATGACAGAAACCTTTCCAGAGGCTTAGATTCAGGTCTGGTTGGATCAAGGCATTCACATAAGCTTACCAGGGCTCTGTCTCTATCATTTGATCTCTGAGCTTTTCTTTGTTGTGTGTTTGTTCTCTTCCTGTTGTGGGTAAAAATGACTTCCTTCTTCTAGGGAACGCATTCCTCAATTCCCACCCTTCAATTTTGTAATCTCCTAAGAGAGTTCTCTGTCACTGTTTCCATAATAATACCAGCAATGAATAATAGTCATTACAGCTAACATTTATTGAGGATTTAGTTTATGCTTCTGGCTTTATACATATTCTGGTGTCAAGTTACATAATTACATGAGGAAAGTACTATAATTATCTGTACTTAGAAAACTAAGACTTACAGTTATGTAATGCATCCAATCCATGGTGCTAACAAGTAGCAAAAGGAGAGAGAGAGAGGGAGGGAGGGAGGGAGGGAGGGAGAGGGAGGGAGGGAGAGAGAGAGAGAGAGAGAGAGAGAGAGAGAGAGAGAGAGAGAGAGAGAGAGAGAGAGAGAGAGAGAGAGAGAGCGCGCATGAGCGCGATTAGACTATTCTCAGTAGCATAGTCAGGGTCATTTTTCCCCCTGAATTCTTTGACTGGGCTTGGGGTGTGTATGGTGACTGGGCCCGAGTTTGACTCTGCATCCACATCCCTCTCAAGTCTAGGAAAGCATAACTAGGGACAGTTCAGTCTACTTCGCCTTTGACAGTCAGCAAATGGATTCTGGAGGGGGTTTGTGTGAGCCAAAGGATCTTACAGTCCAGATAGCAGGCTGAGTTCTTAACGCTTTCTCCTTTGGACTCCAGCTGCCTTGCAGAACATTTGTGTTTCCATCTGTGTGTGGGAGGTGGCAGGGCATGGGTCCTCTGCTGAGTACCCAGGTCTGAATTTCTCCAGCACACCATTAGAAGAGGCATTTTCTCAGCCTCTCTTACCCTGACTTGTCTGCAAAAGTATCCACGCTTTCCTGCTGCTTCCATGGTGACCTTGAGAGACAACTGATCACAGTGTTCAGCCAGTGACCTGTACTTTGCCTGAGCAAGACACCTGACAAGAGGCAGTCCTTGCCATTTACTACTTTAAATGAGCCTTTACTTCCCAGCTTCAAACTAGATTGAATGTCCATTCAAAAAAAGAAAAAAAAAAAGGAATACTTCTACCTGGGCCTGTCAGATGCTCTGCTTGTAATTCCAGGCAAATGTAATCTGCAGCCGAAGTGAGAATTCCCCTCTGGACACGTGGTTGACAAAGACAGCAATCCATGTTTACTGTAGCATCTGTCCTTTCCATATCACGGCCACCTCCACTTTTATTTTTTTAACTATTATTTTGGTCTTCATAAGCCACGTAGTATTCTTTATTTTATTAGCTTAGTTGAGACCCTTTTTCTACTTAATAGAGTCTCAGCAAAAGCATGTCAGATTTTTATTTTTATTTATTTATTTTTGTATGTCAGATTTTTTAAAAAGAAGTCTTAGCCAGGTTACTGGTGGTTGACACTTCTAGCTACCCAGAAGGCTGAGATCTGAGGATCATATCTGGAAGCCAGTCTAGGCAGGAGCCAGAAGTGGTACTGTGGCTTAAAGTAGTAGAGTACTATCTTTGAGTGAAAAGACTCAGGGATGGCCCCCAGGCCCTGAGTTCAAGCCCCAAGACTGACAAGGAAAAAAAAAAGTCTTATTCAAACATTGAACAAGAAGCAGTCATTTCAGAGCGTGACAAGGCATCCAGATGTAAGACGATGATGACGCTACCTCAGTGGGGGAGCTAAGATGGTAGATAGTTACAGTTGTGCTATCTAAATGAACTGCTGTGTTTGAATGTTGATGGTATAGTTTTATTTACTAAATCTGCTATCTTTTGGTACTTTTAACATTCAAAACCGTATTTCGTCAGTCTAAAAGTAACTAGCATTGATATGATTGTAATTTTTTTCTTATTATACTTGATCTTCAGACAGTCGTAACAAAGGACTTTCAATTCCGCATGCCAGTTTGTGGGCATAAGACATCTTGATTAATGTCACACTTTCGTCATTCTCCTCCCTCTATCCCAGCCCTACCCACCTCCTCAATGGTTTTTTTTTTTCCATTCTGTGTTCACATATATACACTGAATATTGTGGCTGAATTCTCTTCTTGTCTTCATTTGTCTACCCGTGCTCCATGATGCCTCAGGTGCCAGCTTTTTTCTTCTTACGAAGGCAGCCCTGATTTAGATCAGAAGTAATAAGCCGCTGGTACTCCCCCTCCCCCCACTTTTTTTGTTGTTTCCTAACTTTAGGAACCCGAGGCAAAGATTGACCCTCTAGTTGAGACGTGTAAACTCCCAACCAGCCAAGAGCACTTCCTGCGTGTCTTCCATGCTCAGAGAACCCTTTCTTGGAAGGAGCCTGGCCTAGTGGGTCTACAGTGAAGTCCAGAGGAAGAGTCCTGACTGGAAAGCCAGTGGATTCCATTTGCAACACTGGTGTTGCCCCTGCAATCTGGTCCTTATTCTCGGAGCCTCTGGCTTCTTCTGGACCATGGAGCTCCAGCTCAGTTTGAGCACCAAGGGTGCTTAAGAAAAATAGCAAGGTTCTGCACATACCAATGGTGGGTTTAATAAATCCTATGTTAGAAAACTTATGGCATCTTTTTCCTTCTTTCCTTCCTTCCTTCCTTCCTTCCTTCCTTCCTCCCTCCCTCCCTCCCTCCCTCCTTCCCTCCCTCCCTCCCTCCCTCCTTCCCTCCCTCCCTCTCTCCCTTCTTCCCTTCCTTCCTTCTTCCCTCCCTCCCTGCCTCTCTCCTTCCCTCCATCCCCTGGTGTCTGTCTGTCTGTCTGTCTCTCTTGTTTTGTCTGTCCTGGGGGCTTGAATTCTGGGCCTGGGTGCTGTCCTTGAGCTTTACACCTCAAGGCTACTGCTGTACCACTTGAGCCACAGCGCCACTTAATGGTTTTCTGGCAGTTAATTGGAGATAAGAATCTGAAGGACTTTCATGCCAGGACTGGTTTTAAACTGTGATCTTCAGATCTCAGGCTCTTAAGTAGCTATGGTTTTACAGGTGTGAGACGCCAGCACCCAGCTAATGGCATTGTTTTATTGCTCTTGGTTTGAGCAAAAGAAAGTTTCTAAAGGACAAAATTCATAGTGAGGTTTACAGTCTGGTTTCAGGTGGTCTTTACTGAAGAATATCTATTCCACTGGCCTCTTGTGGTTTGAACATGCCTGTGTCTACAAAGTCCATATACTAGAACTTCATTGTGAAGATGATAATATTTAGAAACAGTTTTGGGAGGTGATCAGTCTATAATGGCTCTTCTAACTCACGAATAAGGCCTTAAAAAAAGACTTGAGAAAGCTACCTACTTGACATTGGGGCACAATATTTGTTCCTGTCCTCTGGAGGACAAAGTAACAAAGTACCATCTTGGAAACAGAGCAGCTGTCATTAAACATTAGGCATGCTCTGCCCATCTATCTTCCCTGATTTATGTGACCGGGTAGACAGAGCCATGTATGAAGAATGGAGCCTTCACCAAACACTGAACTTGCTAGCATCTTGATCTTGAGCTTCCTAATCTCTAGAGCTCTAAGAAGTAAATTTCTACCACGACTAATAAATTATACCCAGTCTCAGGTATTTCTTTAGGCCACTACAAATGCACTAAGATATGCCATTTTCCTCCGCAATACCATCTCCATCAGGTTTCCGAAACATGAATAATAGTAATATCATTGGTTTTTTTTTAAATAAGACTTTCTTTAGCTGTAAATGTGAGCATTTAGGATTAACTTCGCCTTCTCATTTTCCCTGTGAAAACAGTGAAAAGATTTATGGCTGAGAGTATCTCGTGGGAAGATTTACTCTGAAAGTTCAGGGTTGGGCAGATACTGATGGAATCACATTACTGATCTTTGAAAGAAAACAAAAACTGTGCAAAGGAGTTTTCAACACAAATAAATCCATATTTCAGGAGGGCTAGCCTTTTAAAATTGCAGTTTTATTTTTATATTCCAGAATTGGCATGAGAGTCTGCCCACCACCAGGGATACAAAACACTACGGTAAACAGTGTGGTAAACTTGATTTTGTGTTAGCCCAGCATCAAATATTATCTGAGGACTCCTTGTGTGTCAGCGTTTGTGTGGAGTTCTGCCCTGTAACCTTGAACCAGGCTGGTGAAGTCCCAGTTACTTTAGAGCGACAGCAGGATGAATAATGGGATGTCTTCATCCTGAACCCTGGTATTTACAAATGTTTCTTCACATGGAAAAAGGGACTTGGTAGCTATGATTAATATAAGGGCCTCGAGACAAGAAGATGATAATAGAAGTGTTCTTACCATAGGAAGGTAGGAGATAGAAGTGGTTGACAATCAGAAAGATTTGAAGGCACTGAGAACCATACATGCATGTGGCTTCCAGAAGCTGAAAGGGGTTGCTTGGGAAATGGACTCTCAGAGGAAGGCAGTTCTGTCCCATCTTGATTTTAGGCCTTTCCCCTTCCTAGATGTAAAACAATAACACTGTGTTGTTCTGAGCCATAATAGTAATCTTTGATAGCAGCGCTGGGGACAAATAGAGAAGCTAATCATTGACATAGAGCTGACATTATAAGAAACCAAGACTATTTCTCAGTAGCTGTGACCATTCGTGGAGGCAATATCCCTTTTGCTGATTTCCTCTAGCTATGCAGGATATTGTGCCTCTATTAGCCTCATCGATGAAATGCCAGGATGGTCTGTAATCATCTTGCCAATCAAAACTGTCCCCAAACATTTTCGAACATTCCTTCAGGCACAATATTGTTCTAGTGGATTGCTTGAGGTTGCAGGGCGAGCCTGAAATGGGAGTGACACAGCACAGAGTGACGGAAGTCCCAGGATTCTCATATTCTCTCTACCCAAGAGGTGAGCTGAGACCTGAATCAAGGCTGAAAGATAGAATAGAAGCAGTCTGTGGAAGGACTGTTACAAGTACAAGAAAATGTCACTCTGTGTGCGTGTGCGTGTGCGTGTGCGTGTATTGTGTGTGTGTGTGTGTGTGTGTGTGTGTGTGTGTGTTCCAGCGAACCACCAGAAAACTGGAAGTAGCACTATGGCTCAAAGTGGTAGAAGTCTAGCCTTGAGCAAAAAAAGCTCAAGGGCAGCACTCAGGCCCTGAGTTCAAACCCCACGACTGACAAAGAGGGTTGGGGGAGGAAGGAAGGAAGAGAGGGAGGGAGGGAAGGGAAGAGAGAGAGAGAGAAGAGAGAGAGAGAGAGAGAGAGAGAGAGAGAGAGAGAGAGAGAGAGAGAGAGAGAGAGAGAGAGAGAGAGAGAGAGAGAAGGAAAATAAACCAGGGTGGACATAGCGCCTGTAGGTCTGGAAGGTCATGATAAGGCCTTTGGCTTTAATCTGAGCAGAAATTAAGAATAACTACAGTACTAAGGAAAGTTAGCTTTCCTTATTGTCTTTATAATACAAACTTTGAGAAATTTGGAAAGAGAAAAGGCTCAGAAAAGTTGGCATGAATTATCAAGTCCTCTCCATTGTCAGAGCAAGGCACATTAATTCCGCATGAATATTTTGCCTTAATGGGCAACTTATAATAGATTGCCTGCAGAGTTCAAGTGATGGATAAAAAAAAGGACCAGATGAAAGAGACAAAGGAAAGAAAGGAAGGAAAGGAAAAGAAAGGGGAAGAAAAAGATGAAGTACTCCTCTACTGAATTTATTAATTTTTTAAAAAGTATCTATGATGTTTCTCAGGATACTTTCTTATGTGATTGAGTTCTTTGCCACTTTTACAAAATATGTCTAATATCCTTTTGTAGTGAGGTAGCTCGAAGTCACCCTCATTTTCCATAGAGAGACTGCTTGTCCACAGGAGAGATTGAAACATGCGGTCTTTGTGTCTGGTATTCTGTATTTAAGTTCAGGTGTGTTCTCACCACACAGGGCAAGCTGGCCTGTAGGAAAGCAGTGGTGAAAATCTCACTCACAATCTTTACTTTCTAAGCTGTTTTATTTGTTTCCATTCATATTTTGTATTTTCATGGTCTTTGGGATTTCTCCAATTCAATTTTATGTTGCATATATACTCGATTCTGGCAATAACTCTGTGAAAGGACAGCACCCCTTTTATGGGGGCAGGGGTAGGCAGGGAGAAGGAGGAAGGAACCAAGGCTCAGAGCTTGTGTGAGGTCCCAGGCAGGAGAGCTGCTGCTGATGCATGTGTCAGGAGTAATTTAAGCAGGTAATTTTCTGATCAGTGGTTTGAATCTCAGGTATATTCAAGGAAGCCATATTCTATTGCAATTAATCATTCTCAGTGTTGGTGCTAGGTAGATTAATATGGTCTATTTAATGGAGCAGTTGTATGCTTCTTTAGCTATGTTAATTCTGATTGCCCTTTTTTCTTACTTTTGATTGTGCATTATTATATTGTTTAGTTAGTTGAATCTATTTTTATCATTTAGTTAGCAGAAAATTAAAACCAAATCTTGGAAGTGACTGTTTTGAAATTCTGTTTGTCACCCTGGGTCAGCTTTGGAGATATCATTCGTAATGTGTTCTGAATCTCCAGGTTCCAAGCCCTCTCAGTTCATTATCTTACTTCTTCCAACAACCACAGCCAATGCCAAAATCAACCTCAGCTAGCCAGGATCTTCCAGCAAATACAAAATGTACTCACTGTCTTCGGCATGTCTTCTTCAGCTTTGGATCCTGCCAAAATTCCTTTTCCTTTATGTCTCCAAAAGCCTAATGTCTGGAAGAAGACAAAAGATATTCACAAACATCTGTCTAGCACTCTACAATTGCACAGGAGTGGGAAGGCTAGAAAAGCATTCCCGTTTTATGGATTCATATACTGAATCTGTGGGATGTAAAATACAGCTTAGCCAAAACTGTTGAAACTCTGGCAAAAGCTCTACACTGTCTGAGAGAGGTCTTTTGGGTGTGGAGCCTGGACTTTTCTCTACAGCTCTGTGGCTGGCGCTTTCCAGAGTTCTCTGCACCAGGAGTGAGTAGGCCTGAATCTGAAGGAGTGAATACATAGAGGATAGCAGTCAAAACCAGAGAGTGCCAAGTTGAAGAAAGGATTGTAGAGCAAAAGAAGATCACAGTGGATAATGTTCAGTGTCCATGAGCCTGTCATCGGATTTTTGTAAGCACCCTCTGGAATCGCTATCATAATCACCCTTTTGTAGTGATGAGATGTCTCAGTCTCTGAGAGGTTAAGTAACTCACCCAAAGTTAGACAGCAAGTTGGCCAACTGAGATTTCAGTTTTCCTCCGACTTCCCAATCCTGGGTTATCAGACAATTTTATTGCGGCTTGCTGCCAAGGCAATAGCAGACTGAGATCTCCCACTCACTCTTCCAGGTTTCTCCTGGTGTCCTTGTACCCTCTTTCTACATTCTCAGCTCTGTCTGGTGTTGCCTATCTGACCAGTGCAGGCATCGCAGCCAATCCTGGACTTGAAGATGTGCCAACCAAGATATCAGAAAGGCGCTTTTTTGAGCTCTTTCCCCCACTGTAGCCCTCAGCCTCTAATATCACAGCCCTTGTCCTTCATCATGGTTCTGGGCAATTAGTCACCCAGCTAATAAACACATCAGCTTCTGGATTCTTGAGCACTGAGGAAAAAGCAGACACCGACTTAAGCGCAGACAGATTGATGATAGTCCAATTTAATAAAAATGTCAACAAATAAATGTACATTTAGCTGGGAAATAAATATCAGTGACGAGGCAAGCTGACAGTGGAGTAGGTTGTAGGAAATTAACATTAAATAGTTTGGGCTGACAGTGACTATAAAACAAAATTGTACCTGGGAGACTTCTTGAAACAATTTGGACTGGAAGTAGGTAAATGAATGAAGACAGCTCTGAGACAGGACAGGGGCCCACAGAGCTGTGGAGAGCACTTTCTTTGCCTTCTGCCCCATACATCTGCAAGATGCCATTCAGCCCAATGTGAGAATGATGATCAGAGCGTCATTTTCCTGAATTAAATGTGTTCCACACACCACATGGAGCTCCCTTAATAAACTATCATCAAAGGTAAATAGAAAAGATTCGCCTTTAAGAAGATCTTCCTTTCGTTCCCTCGGCACAGCCAAAGGACCAGGGCTAACTGCTAAGTTAGGCGACGTTCATAATCTGGGATTGTCACTTGTTTCCTGTGTGATTGGGGTCATATTGCCAACTCTCTCTGACCCTCAACGAGGGGCTATGTACCGTGCAGGTTTGGGGAACTATCCAAAGTACTTGCTGTACCTGTATCACTTGCTTGTGATATGGGGTGGGGTGTGAGGAACTCAAATGCAAATATTGGTTGCATACCTACTATGTGCCACTGAGTACCTACTAGGTGCCAGGTCCTTGGATAGAGCCATGAATAATCCCTTCCTTCAGGGTGTAATTATAGTACTTAGAGACCGAAAAATAAGTATGAGAGACAAGTAAACTATGTAGTATATTACATAGAAAAGAAATGGGGGGGTATGTGAGAAAGTATTGTGATATTTGATTTGTTCCCAGCTTTGTCTTTTTGGAGTTCTGTCAGGTCAGGTTGAGTCTTGTGTATCTTCCACGTGTTTCCAATCTTTTTGAGTACAGCTTTATTTTCCATGGTCATCTTGTACTTTCTCAGCTAAATCCAAGAACCAGCCACTTCTTCAACCACCCTTGTTTCCTTTTATTGGAAACCATTAGGAGGGGGAAAAAATAAAAGTTCTTGGCAATGGTTGTCCAAAGAATATTATGGATTAGAAAGCATTTTCCCAAGCCTGTCCACAAGTCACCTGCTCCAGTGTGAATTACCCAGGTGGGGCCCGCAGGGTCACCATGTGACGTGGTTGTGATGTGATTGTGCTGACAAATTTTACAAAACAGGCAGAGCATCTCTCATGCTAAGATATCTCATCATCTTTCCATTCTGGAATATCTGCTTTCTACCGGATACTGGAAATTTCTACAGTGAAGTAGGGATATTTCAACCTTTTCAAATATATATATATATAATGCATATATGTATTATGTATTGTGATATGTAATATATATGTTATGATATGTAATATATATAATATAGTTATATAATAGAGGTGATTTATTATATATATATATTAACCTCATTTCATTGAAACATGGCTATTCCAGCCTAAAACTTAGAAATTTTAGCTTCATCGCTTGTCTGTATTGACCTTAATAAAGTCAATCAAGTTGAACCCCAATTGGTGAGTCATTTATTCAGGCACCCAATTTGCTGCTATCTGGCAGTACTGGATCTTGGCATTCTCTCGGAGTTTAGGCTTTGCCTTATAAAGGTCCCTGGAAGACTGAGAATTCCTCCCACCCTCCCACCCCTGGTCTGTAGTGCATTTTAAGGGTGATGATGTTGAATTCACCATGAGAGCCCAGGTATCAAGCTGACCTGCGTCCTGTGCTGGGGAAAGGAGGCCGGCAGCGTGTGCAGTGAGAGAGGCATGCCTGGATGCACAGGGCCCAATGCTGCCCTTTGGCAAATGTGCCTCTTTGCCTGCCAAAATCTCTGGCTATAACCCCCAGGGATCGGAGTGAGTGATTTGGAGTGACTGCTCTAGGAAGAATGATTCTTAGTTCTTAAGAGCCCGGGCTGCAGAGCAGCGCCTCCTAATCTGTCCCCGGACAAGGGGTTGAGTTGAGTCACTACCTTTCCATCCCCTGGCAGTCGTAGCAGGGAATTGAGAGACAGCAGATCAGGCTCGAACATTCTGTTCTGACTGCCACTAATGGCATTCATAATTATAGGGAAACCCATGAAGCTCTTCCTATGTGCACACATACATGGACACACATGTCCTTATCAGCTTCTCATGAGCATCCAGTGTGAGCTTGATTCTGTTTTGATGCCTATTTTACAGATGGAAAAATGAACCCAGCAAGGTGGTGTGGCTCAACCAAAGTCACACACCGTTGTGACATGGGCAAACATGGTATTTAAATTCAGTCCCAGCTCGGTGATTAACTCGATTTTACATTGCTGAATCTCTTTTCTCTCCTCTTCAGGATAATGCTCCCACCCCATCACCTCCTCATCTCTCTGGCCTCCAGCAAGTTTCCATTTTAAGATACTCTCCTGTTGAGTTTCCCTTTCTCTCCCTGCATGCCACCCATGATTTCTGGAAATCTTCCTATACCCAACATTCTCTCTCCTCAGTTATCAGTGACTTAGTAATAATCACCCTTCGCCTACTATATGGAGCTGATACAGCTCCTTCCTTCTGTGGGAAAGGGAGTATATAGATTTCAAATTAAGGCTCCTACTATGACCCAAAGAACATGGCTAGGAGAAGAGGAATAAAGGTAATAACAACTTACCTTCGCATCCTGGAAGTGTTCAAGAGGCACAGGCATTCTCTGAGCTCTTCCTGGGTACCTAGTATTGTGCGATGCATGACGTAACTGTTCGTCACAGTAAACCTAGAAAGTCTGCACTGTTCTCTTTCCTTGCAGATGAGGAGGTTGAGGACTTTGCCCAAGGTCATTCAGCTTACTGACCTTCCACCCTGAGCTTGACACAGAACTGACCACGATACAACCCTCCGATGATAACCACTCAGTGCTGCGGAGAGTTAGAGCAGTGGCACTGCAGAATTTGACATTGTTTCTGCCATGGATCAATGGTCCTGTAAAATCCATTGCCCGTGGACTACAGGGTCATAGGCTTGGAGGGCATTCCACTGCCAACCTGCTGTGCTATCCTGGAGGGATGGCATCGGTGTGTGTGTGTAATGAGGCTATGGGTGGGATCTTTATCAACCGGAGCAGCATTTCAATGTATTCGAGGTCCAAATGGATTTTTATTTTTGGTGAAAATGTGTGTAGGGTTCTTCATTCTATTTGTCGTTAAGTCCATAGGAGTATGGCAGATCGGAAGCCAAACAAATCTGGATTTGAATCTGAGCCAGCCTGGAGTAACTTCTCAAGCTATCATTTCTCACCTCATTAAAATGAGGTAAATAATATTTACCTGGGTGGGTGACTGTGAGAATGCTTTTGAGATAAGCATGTGAAGTGTCTGGTTGATTCTATTTCCTCACTTCTCCACCCCACCACACAGAGAACAAACTAACACCACGTGTGCCTGTGGCAAGTTAACTGATAGGCATGTGGGGGGGGTGGGAGACCCCTATACATTAACTTATTTTGGTACCAGTCCTGGGGCTTGAACTCAGGGCCTGAGGAGCACTGTCTTTGAGCCTCTTTTTGCTGAAGGCTAGTGCTCTACCCCTTGAGCCACCGTGCCACTTCTGGCTTTTTCTGAGTAGTTTATTGGGGATAAGACTTTCATGGACTTTTCTGCTTGGGCTGGCTTCAGACCCTCAGATCTCTGCTTCCTGAGTAGCTAGGATGACAGTGAGCCATCAGATGCCCAGTTTTTCAGTGACTAACAGCTGCTCAAACATTCCTTAAGTGGGTTACATTTCACCTTCCTACCACCCCATGGGAAAGTCAGGTAGCAAGGACAGATACCGCCGGTGTACTTGAGCTCTCTTTGAGAAGCAAGTTTCCCATGCAGCACAGCAATCCATCAGACTTGGTTGAGGTCAGGCCTCTTCCGACCCTTCTGCCTCCCTGGAGCCAGCTGCCCCAGGCTCTCCCGGGGAGGACACAGCTCTGAACCGCTGCACACTGGATGAAGATGGATGTCAAAATATGAATGTAAAGTCAGCACCGCTGATGTCAGCTAAACAGTCACTTCCTTTTTCTTTTCTATTTTTTTTAAAGCCCGTGGAGTCAATTGGATTGTAATTCTTCTTGGTTTTGAGGCTGTAACTGGAGAATCATGCTGTAGCAAGTTGGCAGGCGACCCTGTCGTCCATGGGGTTAATGCAGGTCGCCTTGTTGGGGGACCTGCCAGCTAATTTTCATAAGATTATAGGATCAGAGAAAGAACTGGACAGAAGCTTAAGCAGCCGCCTTTTTTTTATCTGAAGAATCAGTCTGGCTCAGAGATCAGGCTTTTGACTTTAGGACACAGTTTACCTCTTGCCGGGGGATAATAAAAATGTTTATGGAGCTAAATGTGGTGGCACATGCCTGTAGCTACTCAGACTGAGGTAGAAGGATGACTTAAAACCTAAGAAGTTTGAGACCTGACTGGGCAAAATAGTGAGACTCCATCCTGAGTAAATCAATAGCAAAATAAATAGGTGAATAAATACATTATAGACGATGCCTTGTACATTCATTTCATGAATATACATACTGATGCATCTTCAATTCCTCAGACTTGAAAAAAGAGATTTTTTTTCTCCCTCCACAATTTTAATTCACCCCTTCACTCATTACCTGGTTGTCCATCTGAAGTGGCTTCCCAGGGGGACATAAAAAGAAATCTGAAGTCCACTCTGTTGGAGAAGTTGGGGTGCTGGCGAGATAAACCCAGTCCCAACATCTCCCGGTACAATGCCCATAGAGCAGCAGTTGATGTTATGGGGATCCAATGCCCCACACAGTAACTGTGTGTGTTCTTCATCACAGGAGGAGGTAGGTGGCTGTGCTTAGGAAATTGATCCACAAACCTGTGTTCCTCAGGGTTCTTTCATTTCTCTGTCAGAGGCCAAGCTCTACCCTTGGCTTTCCTTCTGTTAACCTGTTGGCTTCCATTCTCTCCATTATGGCGGTTCTGTTCCTTCCTGGCCCTTTCGCCCCATAGTCTTTCCTTGCTGTCCTTTCAGCAGCTCCTTTCTCTCCATCCTTCCTTCCATCCTCCAGGCCTCTCTCTGTTTTTTTGTGTGGAGGTTCTGTGCATCCCTGTAGATGTGTTAGGTCTTCCTACTTCCTGTCTTCTGCCATCTCCCCAGTCCTTGTGGAGACTGCCAGTCCCAGTAGAAGAATGAATCCTCAGCCAAGGAGGACAGCAGCCCCCTCATGCATAATGGCTTAAAACGTCACAAAGCTCCGTTTCCATCCGTCCTTCTATTGGCTGTTCATTGTTACCTCATAATACACACTGGGCGCTGGTGGCTCAGGCCTGCAACCCTAACTACTCAGGAGGTTGAAATCTGAGGATTGAGGTTCAAAGCCAGTCCAGGCAGAAAAGTCTGTGAGACTTATTTTATGCCTATTTTTATTATCTTTAAATGGTTATACAAAGGAGTTGCCATTTAACATAGCAGTTTATAAACAGAAAACACCTTTCAACATTCTCACCCATGCCCTCCCCTCCTGACCCCTTCCCTCATTCTTCTTCATTCTGTAAAATATATATTATATTCTTGTCTGCATTTCCTCACTCTTCATTCTTCTACCCTTTCCCCCTTGACCTTATCACACCCCTTTTGAGTTCCTAGTTTGTGGTGTTTTATTCTGCTGAACTTTGATTTTGGCTTTCTAAGTCATTACACGATTTCAGAATTTTCCCTCGAGTCTACTGTATTTCAGTAAATAATGTTTGTTTGTATGCACTTGCATAATACTCAACACATTTACTCAGGAGTCTGTATGCTACATCTAGCTTTCACATATAAGGGACAACACGCATCCTTTGTTTCCTTTACTTAATTATATGGTATAATGTCAATCTTACTAATGGATGAGGAGAATTCCATTGTGTGCATATACCACATTTTCTTGATCCTTTTGTGCACTGAGAGGCATCTAGGCTGATTCCACACTTTGGCTATGGTGAATGAACATGGCTGTGCAGGTGTGATCTTGTATCCTGGTGTATAATTTGGGGAGTAAATGCCCAGGGGTGGAATTGCTGAACCACAGGGTACTTCTATGTTTAATTTTTTGAGGAATCTTCAGACTGAAAAAATGGCCTATAGGCACATGAAGAAATGCTCAACATCTATGTTCATAAAGGAAATGCAAATGAAGATAACACCAAATTCACACCTCACCCTGGCTAGAATGGCCACCATTGAAAAAAGGATAACAGATAAGTTAGCTAGAATGTGGTCAAAAGGGAATCATAATACACTGTTGATGGGAATGTGAGATTCTCATCTCCAGTTAACCACCAAAATACTGCAAGCAGAGCTGTGACTCAAGCGGCAGAGCACTGGCCTTGAGCAAAAAAGGGGAGGAAAAAGATCTTAGGAACAACTGCCCAGGCCCTGAGTTCAAGCCTCAGGACTGGCACATACACATATACACAAAAGTAATAAAGGAATAATTATCCCCATGAGCTAGATAAGAAATTCATTTCAGAAAAGCTATGACCACGGGGAATCAGTAAGCTCTTAGATTTCAACCTCTTTAATCCTTTTCATTTTTATTCTCTTTCAATTGCTTCTCGGCTTATGTGTCTTCCCTTTCAACAGCTGTATTGATACACGGATTATAAAGCACATACTCTGATGAGTTTTAACTTGGAAACATATCTGTGAACCCTTCACCAAAGAAAGTTTTTGTGTGCCTTCAATATTTCTCCTTCTGTCTCTCTTTGTGCCAACTTCCCACCACGGTCACAGGCAATTGTCAGTCCACATCTTACCACGGTGGCACATTCTTCATTGCTTAGAATCCTATAGATTATATAGAACTCATACCCTACCTAGTATTTGCCCCTTATCTTTTTTTTTGCTTACTCAGCAGCTTACATGGTTGCTTCACTGAAGAGTGGCCACTGTAGGCCAGTTTAGAGGGGCAGCTAATGATTTTTTTTTAAGACTGAATGGGCCCATAGCTGACTGTGGCCTGGGCTTTGGGAAAGAGTCGTATAAGAAGAGCCAATGATCCGCACTGTGCAGAGAGCGCGTCTCACCAGCTAGACAAGTCTCCCAAGGCACTTTCCCTGAGAACAGAGGAAAGGCAGTCTGGAAGAGTGAGGATCTGGAGCGGAGACGCTCTTCTCCTGCACTTCATCTTTCTTGGTATTTGATGGGATTCCTGGGGAGATAGGTTAAGAGGAGTCTTCTGCCTCAGATGAAGGAACTTCTAAGGAAAGCTCTCCCAGCTCTGAAGAGGATCAAAGATGACTGGCAGCTACATATGAGGGGGGTAGAGGGGTGGGAGTGACCTTTGTAAGTTCTGAGACCTTGTCACCGGCTGAGTGTGTCTGCCAGGACCACATCCTGGGCCTCGGCAGAGAGAGGAAAGAAGGAAGGAATTCTTGCGCTTCCTACATACCTTGTCGGAGATAGTACAGAAATGAGGAGAGCAGGTATAACACATACACTTGGTGTTTACTGAAAAGCACAAACTCTTTGCTTGGGACCAGGAATTCACTGAAAGCAGGAGAAAAGTTTGCCATCCCTGTCTCCATTTTTTTTTTAACCAGTCATGCGGCTGGGCCCTGTCACTTAGATATATATATTTTTTTTTTTTTTTTTAAATTTTAGTGCTATGCCACTTGAGGCCACCGCTCTACTTCCAGCTTTTTGGCTTTTTTTTATTTTTTCCCATTTGGTGGTTAATTGGAGATAAGAATCTCACAGACTTCTCTGCTTGAGTTGGCTGTGAACTGTGATCCTCAGATCTCAGCCTCCTGAGTAGCTAGGATTATAGGCGTGAGGCACTAGCCCCTTTCTAATAAGCTTATTATGTATAGAAATGGAAAGGAGGCTTGGAGAATGAGATTAAAATATATTTTTTAAAAAGTAAAAAGGTCGGCGCATTGACTATGTGACCTTATCCTGTATCTCAGATTTAAATTTGCTCTAAGACACATATTAAAGATGGAAATTCTATTGCGGTTTTACAGTCAGCTAACATTCTGAACAATGTCTTTGCCCCGATCAGATCATTTCAGCTCTGCAGCTATGCTTAAAGCCATGTTCATTCCCTACCTTTTTTTTTATCCTCTTGCCTAAGAAATATTGCAGTCACCCACCTTTAATCTTTGGAGAAGTCAGATCATTTCAATAAGGAGGAAAAAAATTACTTTTTCTGTTGAGATGGTGAGGTGAATCATCTTCCATCGCAACAATTACGTAATTATTTCATTGCAGGCAAACCTATCCCTCTAGTCACTCTGCTTTGCATATTAGAGGTTATGCCTGGACTGCTGTTCTTTTTCCAGCATTCGGATGACAAGTTAGGACAGCTCAGAGGAGACTTGTAGCATGGCTGCTCAACTGTGAGGGTTCTCCCTTCGCCAGGAATCCATCCACACACACGCCCAGGATCCTCAGAGTACTTCCCTTTCAAGGCTAATCATTCTGAACTCCTTTGTGCAAAGGTCATTTAAATGTTGTCTTTAAACTCCCCGTGGCTTTGGCATCTAAACAGCATCTTCTGGTTAGGGAGCGCTTTGAATGATGGAATCTCAGGTCCAACAGGGCAGGCTTTCCACGAACAATGAACTCTGAACGTGGTGGTCACAATCACAGATAGTTATGAGGTCAGTGAGGTCAGGTAAATATGTGAGCCTGGTCTTTCTCTGTCTTGCTGTCTCTGTGTGTCTCTCTCCCCTCCACTCCCATCTCCTCCCTTCTCCTCTTTTCCCTTCCTATACCTTTTTGGTAGGTGCATATATATAGAGAGAGAGATTAGATTAGATAGATAGATAGATAGATAGATAGAAAGATAGATAGATAGATAGATAGATAGATATGTGGACACAGCTTTTTATTTCTCTTTGACCATCTTATTGTGTAAAGCAACAGCAGTCTGGTACATCAAAACTGAGAATCTGATGCTTGCCTCAGAGGCAGCAGTGGGGACTGAGGCTAAATGACACGAGTTTACTTGATCTCAGGCACCATTTCTGCTCCATTTCAGCTGATGGTAAGTGAGAAGTTGATGTGACCCCGAGTTGTCACCATTCCATTCACTCAAAGAGAAGCTGGAAATCTGGATTGTTTTTTTCTTTCTAAAGGTGAAAACTTTATTCCTTTTATCTTACCAAATGATTCAAACTTTTTCATCTTCATCAGGTCCACAGTGGGGATAAAGAATAATGGATTTCTCTTGTACCCATGTACAATCTTAGTTAAATAGAAATTTAGAGGAAAAATCAAATTATATTCTTAGGAGCTCAATGACAAGTTCTTAGTGGATATTAGAATGTTCAAGAAAGGTCAAATTTGGAGTGTCATAAAATGCTGTCTATTACTCATTCTTGAAGAAGTCTCTTTTTATTTGCAACCGTGGTTCCTGCTTACTTTTGAAAAATATCTCTAGCTCTGAGAAGAAATATTTTATGTGACACGGTAGCAAAACTCAGATATTTCCCTGTTTGAGATTTATGGCTATTTCTTGCTCTCAGAAGGGCTGTTTGGGACTCCATCTGTGAGGTGGTGAATTGTTTTTGACAGCAACGAATTCACTGGACGTACTTCTAAACCTTCCCAATTACTGCTCCTTTCCCGAGCCTTGGAGTACATTAATCACGGAGCTAGGAAAAAAAGACTTATTATGATCTTCTCTTGTATCCATCTGAGATATACTCTAGATGTAGAGAATTTGTCTGGAGCTAGGCCTGTTGTTTTCCATGAGGACAAAGGTAAATCAAAGAAGAAATGAAAATGTAAAGGATGTAAAGAAAGGAAATCACAGCAGGATGTCATGGCCATACTAGTTAACTGAGGGTGGACCTGGCTGGTCTGGGGGGAGAGGAGAGGGAAAGGGTGGGATTTGTGTTTAGCATTTCAACGGCAACATGGAGGGAATTCTGGGAATGGGAGTCTATGGGAATCTGCATTGATGCAGGAAATTGCTTGACTCTCGCCTGCAAACTTCTTGTGGAGACTCTGTTTTTTATAGATGCATAGCTGAAGAATATATGGCTTGCAAGTCAGGTGTGCCATTTGGGGCAGTGGAGGGGCTCTGGGTATACCACTTCCTTAAGCTAGTACTTTGTACCAGGCACCAGTGGCTTGCTCCTATAATGTAAGCTGAGGTCTGAAGATTGAGATTCAAAGCCAGCTAGGCAGGTGAGTCCATGAGAAAAACTATGTAAAAAAAAATAGCCAGAAGTTGAGCTGTAGCTCAAGAGGTCAGAGTGCCAGCAAAAGTTAGGAGCTAATACCCAGGATCCCATTTCAAACCCCATTACTGGCATGCCATATAGACAATAAAAGATACTACTTTGGTACACAATATGATGAATATCATCTAGAAAGTCTCTTGGGTGGAGTGTCTAGATCAAATATGTTACCCCTCTTTTGCCTGGCATTTTTTTCTTCTTGTGAGATTATAAGAACGTTTATAGCATTTTGGAAAACTGTGCTTTAGCAGACACTTGTGTTGAAATCATTTTTTCCTAGTCTGTGCCATGTCATTTCCATTTCTTTCTAATGCATTTTTTTAGGGTGTGATACTTTTAATTTTGATGAGGCCTAATTGACCAGTGTTTTTGTATCTGACCTTTGTGTATTTTGTTACCTAATTTTGACTTAGAAATTGTCCTAACTCAAGACTGCTTATATTTTCTTCTAGAAATACTACAGCTTTACTTTTTATATTTAGGTTTATGGTTCATTTCAACAAAAATTTCATGTAAGGCTAGAGGCATGGCTTATATGGTAGAGAACACACAGTTTAAACTCCAGTACTGAAAATCAATCAGTCAGTCAATCATATGTTAGGAACTAAAGGTTATAGCTACCTGTTTTACTATCCAATACCTGTTTGTTCCAAAGTTAATCTCCTCTCTTCTGAATTACTTGCTAATTTTGTTGCTGATCAATTAGTCATGGGGAGGTATATTTCTGAATTTTCTATTCTGTTTCATCTCTCTGTTTATAGCAAGATTGTTTTCTAAATTATTACAAGGTAATAAGTTGTGGAAAGGTAAAATGATTTTTGTAACAGAGAAAGGGGTTGGTTCTGTGTCGCATAGAAAGGTAGTATTCAATGCAGAAATAAGATTACCTTTTCTTATTCCTATTCTTATTCTCTATTTTATTAATATTATTATTATTTACTACCATAATGTCAATGATGGCATTATTGAAACTGGAAGTCAGAATCTCCTGCTTCCAAGACTGATATTCTGCCAGTTGAGCCATACCTTCAGCTCTGCTTTTTGATGGCCATTTTCAGGAAAGAATCTCACAAACAATTCTGCTTGGGCTGCCTTTGACTCAACATCCCTCTACTCATCCTTCTGAGGATCTAGGATCACAAGTATGAGCCATTAGCACGAGACTTCCCTTCGTCTTCTTGCTTCAGGATACTGATTGTTTTCCTTAGCACCTGCTTTCGCTCCATCCTCCTTCCCAGAGGAGACTGAACGTGTAGTGACACGTTTATGTTAAAAATGCATGAGATTTTTTTTTTGCTTTGTCCTCAGTTACAAACTGTTTGATGGATTCTAAAATAGATTTAAAAAAATCCAATCCTCTTTATCACCTTTACCAGTATCCAGATAAGTCCACCTCTGTGACAAGTCCTGCATGGCACAGAAGCAACTGACCCATTTCCCAGTTAGACAGGGAGCCAGCCCTGCCAGACGGTGGGCTGGCCAGCGGGCTTTCCAGAATGGCACACCAGGAGTTTTCCTTTGGCTTTCCTCCTTCAGCAGAACTTTTCTGTGGGGAACAGATGGCTGGAACAGTGTGCAGACAACAGTCACACGAGCCTGCTTCTGTTTTACTAAACTTACTTTCTGTAGTCGGCAAACATGGAATTTAGGATGTGAATGACAAGTCAACTGCCATGGGGTTTCCAGTGAAGAGTTCTCAGGCCTGCATGCATCCTGTGTGCTCTGGGCTTACTGCTCCGGCCACAAGCCTTCTGTGAGATCTGAGAGTCTTTCCAGGATCTGAATACAGAGCACATGGGTAGCAGCAGGCCAGCCATGGTGGTGGTGTTGGTGGTGGTGGTGGTGAGGCAGGGAATCCAAGACCAGCCTTCACTGACATGCCCTCCAGCTGAGAAACGAGTGTGCTTGAGATGGGAATCGTATCCATGTTTTAATCTTCATCAGGTTCCACTCACGTTGTAGTTTTAGTTTTTTAAATATTCACATTTCCGTTTTGTGCATCTTTAGATTTAACCTTCCTCTCTCCCTCCCTCCCTTCCTTCCTTTGCTCTCCCCGTTCTCCCTTTCTTCTTCCTTTTAAGCCCACACTTTCTCCCATGTTCTCTCTTCTGCTTCCCTCCCTACCTCCCTTCCTCCCTTTTTTCCTTCCTTTCTCCCTTCCTTCTCCCATCCTTTCTCCTTCCTTTGCTTTCTCTCTCATCATCCCTTCCTCTTTTCCACCCTCCCTCATGATACCCTTCACTTTCTTCCTGTCTGTCTATCTTGCCTGCCTGCCTGCCTTCCTTCCTTCCTTCCTTCCTTCCTTCCTTCCTTCCTTCCTTCCTTCCTTCCTTCCTTCCTTCCTTCCCTCCCTCCCTCCCTCCCTCCTTCCTTCCTTCCTTCCTTCCTTCCTTCCTTCCTTCCTTCCCTCCCTCCTTCCTTCCTTCCTTCCTTCCTTCCTTCCTTCCTTCCTTCCTTCCTTCCTTCCTTCCTTCCTTCCTGTAGCAGTTAAGTCAACACAGCTGACTTCTTTAGGACTTGAGTGTAGCTGTAGCAGGAGGGACATGGGGACTGGGGTGTGTGGCCTTCCCTGTACTCAATGTCCACCATACAGGTCAGGCAGACCTGACCGTTCTATATACAGTTCCACAGGGTCCAGGGGGAGCTGCCATGGGCCTTGAGCCATAAATCACATCCCACAGCCTTCAGGTAGAATGAGCGTGGTGGACTCTAGGGCTTTTAGTCCTCAGAGGACAAGGGTCAGTGCACAGTGAGAGCAGAGCCAGAAAAGGAAACGGAGTAGGCAGAGGTCAGCTGTCAGTTCCCATTTCTTCATTAAGCCAGGACATCATCCACAGGAGTTTATTTAGCAAGTTCCTGAGCAACTTACAAGGAAGCAGGAGATATTTTGGTTGGCTCATTTGTCTGTGCCATAAAAATAACTTGACCCTGTGTTGAAAGGCATGCGGTGGGGTATGCAAGATTTTCTGTTGTACCTTCCTTTAGAGGGCCTGATGTTTGTTTCTAATTGTTTTTTTTTTCCTAGTTTGGGTTTGCTTTAGGAAGTTGTAAAATAGATGCCAAAGCAGGGTCTCCCAAATTATTTTTCTGCTTAGTTTTTTTTGTTTTCAGCTGAAAAAATACATACTTATTGCAGAAATTTTGATAAGAACCAAATCTATAGAGAAAACAGCAATTTTTAAGGTGCGTGTGTATGTGTGTGTGTGTGCGTGTGTGTATAAAAGTACTGTTACTTGAATTCAGGGCCTCACACTCCCACTTGACTTTTTCACTTAAACCTAATGCTCTACCACTTGAGCCACACTTCCATTTGTAGGGTATTTTTTTATAGTTATTAGAGATAATTATCTCTCAGACTTTCCTGCTTGGCCTGGCTTCAAACTGTGACCACTGAAGATCAGCTTCCTGTGAAGTTAGGATTACAGCAGAATTCTCATTTTATCTGTCTGATGTATTCTAGTTAGGCGTACAGCAAAACCCAAAATCACCCTTCTTGCTCTATAGGTTCCATGCATTGGTATGCTTTTATTACATGTTGAATTCATTTTTACAATATTAAGAGCATCATTGTACAAGCAAAGACTCTTCTATACCTTCAGTGTGTTAACCATTCCCCCCAGGCTTGTCTTATTAGGTGTTTTTCAGTCATTTTCATGTATGAACAGCCTAAGTACAAAATACTGTAGTCTCCTCGTTTAGAATGTTTGGGAAGAGAGGTGTTTAGGATAAGGAAGGTGTCTTTTCCTCGAACTTGGAATATTAACAAATACATAATAAGATGTCTGTGCAAGGGGACCCAAGACGACAGTCTTGAAATTAATATTTCATATATACCTTATACACATAGCTTCAAGGTAATTTCATGTAACATTTAAATTAATTTTGTGCATGAATCAATGTTTTTGTATGTAAGATGGTCACAGGGAAAAGATGTCACTCTGTCATTTACTCCAGGGGACAATCTATGGTAAAACCATCATCCCATCCCTGATTCAGAATTGGTGTGTGTGTGTGTGTGTTTGCATGTTCGTGTACATGCACACCAGTACTGAGGCTTGGACCCCCAGTTTTTTCATTCAAGGTTGGTTCTGTACCACTCAAGTCACAGGTCACATCTCAGCGCCCTGAGTAAGATTACAGGGGTGAGCCACCAGCACCTGGCCTGACTCTGAGTTTGTATGTAATAGATGAACAATCATTTTTATGTATAATTACTTAACAGAAAAAATATATATCATTAATATAGTAACAGGAAGGAAGGAAGGAAGGAAAGAAGGAAGGATGGAAGGAAAGGAAGAAGGAAGGAAGGAGCAAGCATAACCAAATGTCAGGGAGGCAGAAACTCAAAATGGTTCAGTTTGGGGAAGATTTTGGATTTGGGATTTTTTAGATCAGAGATGCTCAATTGTGGGAGCATTTTAGAGTGGCGAGACTCTTCGCAGCAATGAGGAGACTGAGTGGGCCATTTAAGTGAGATAATGAATGAAAGCTCTTCACTATACTTAGGTGCACATTATCATAATGAATATACATCACTTTAGCTTCAGATTCAATTCATTCCAGTGCTCAGTTTAATTGGCCACCTTGTAGTACGAGTTGAAGTCTTGTCTTGTAAGCAGCTCGCTCCCCAACCCTGCCATCTCAGCCCCCCCAGGCATCACCAGCACCGAGCGAGGAGAGTCATTTTGAGGCACGTATCTAGAGAACACACTCCTGAGTGCTTTATTGACTGTCTATTAGGAGGGAATAACTGAATTATTATACATTTCTCTTAAGGCATTGAGGAGACCTAGACTTTTCGCTAGTGTGTGTGTGTGTGTGTGTGTGTGTGTGCGCGCGTGTGTGCGTGTGTGTGTGTGTGTGTGAGTGTGTGATTGGTACTGGGGGGCTTGAATGCAGGGCTTCATGTTCTCATCCGGTCTTTTCACCCAAGGATGGCACTCTATCTCTTGACGCACAGCTCCACTTCCAACTTTTTGCTGGCTAACAAGATAAGAGTCACAGACTTTTCGGCTGGCATCAGCTTGAAACCGTTGTCCTCAGATCTATCCTTTCTTGAGTTGCTAGGATTACAAGCGTGAGCTACTACTGTCTATTTGTAAACCCAAAGCGTGGTAAGAGTTTGTGTCCATATGTCAGGGTTGAAAAGATGAAGGAAAGTTGCTTTATAATTAGGGCTTCGTGGTAACAAAACAAAACCCTATTCAATTGAAATTCTTCTCTGACATAGAGTTAGCCTGGTGGAGAGAGTACATGGGATTGGGTGGGGGGTGTTAGGTTCATAGACACCTCCCCTAGTGGGGAGGGGGATTCTCTGGAAGTCCACTTTCACTGTTGTCCCTCCATCCCAGATGTGAGGCATTTGAGTGAAGGCATTTGGGTCACACCCAGCCATTCCAGTCTTCCAGGTGAATTCCAGGATACATGGCGCAGAGATGAGCTGTCTCCCCTGGGCCTCCTGTCCGAGTTTCTGGCCTGCAGAGTCCATGAACAAAATAGAAAGAGGTCTTACGCCACTGAGATTTAGGACTGTAGCCAGAACATTCACTTAAGCTAGTACTTAGATCAAGCAGAGGGTGATCATAAATGCTCAGGGTGTAGTTGAAGATAGGATATGAATGATTTCATCTGGGAGGCAATTATAGCTCTGCCATTTCCTCCCATACAGAGAGGAAGTACTTTACCTAACAACAACAACAACAATGAAAACAAAAATGTGCATTCAGCATACGTCCTTCCTCTCTCCCTCACACCCCAGGACCAACCTCAATCAATATTATCTAAGGAAATCGACTTCAGGAACTTACACGGTCTGAATTTGGCTAATACATTACTGAAGAGCTATCCATGAGGCCACTGGTTAATAAGTTTTCAATAGCTTTCTGCTTTGTTTTTCTTTAAGGGTGCATGCTTGGCTTTCATCATTAGCACTCTACATACATTGGATCCGGACTCAATGTGACCGGAATAAAAAGATGGTAGAGCAGAAATATGTTTGTGAAAGGCTTAGGTCCTCTCTGGTTTGCATACCAGGTTGAAGGGAGAGGTGGCTCTCAGGTGACTGGGCAGGGTTTCTGTGTTGGATGTAATGGCTGTCATATCCAATCACCTGGTGTCTCTTTAGGATAAGACACATGACAGCAGGTGTAAGTGCCCCCTTTTGATCCTACAGTAGCAGCAGCCTCTCATGGCTTCTGCTTTATCTGACAAATTTGGCAGGAAGGAAGAGGTCTGGAATCAGAAGCATCTGCCACTGAGCTGGGGGATGCTGAAATAAATGATTTTGTTACAATGATTTCTTCCCGTCGCTATCCTGGGAGTTTTCGGTGCATGTCTAACCATCGAACTCCCCACCCATGAGCGTTCTGGGATTTTCTCTTTCTGTGTGACAATTTGGAGCCTTCTGAGATTCCATTGTGAGTCAGTCCCATTTTCTACCGTAGCCCAGGGGAGTATATGTGGGAACTGGGGCCCTCAGAGACCTGAGAACAAAGTAAAGTTCATGTCCTTGTCATGGTCACTTTGCAGGCCATCATCAGATGGGTGACCCTTCAGTTGAGAAGCCTGTCTACCAGATGGATTGCAATTACAGTCATTCTTTCTAAAGGCCAGGCACTAGTGGTTCACACTTATCATCCTAGCTACTCGGGAGGCTGAGATGTGAGGACTGAGGTTCCAAGCCAGCTGGGCAGGAAAGTCCATGAGACTCCTATCTCCAATTAACCCCAAACTAGAAATGGCACACTATGGCTCAAAGTGGTGGCCTCAGGCACTAGCCTTGAGTGAAAGAGCTCAGAGATACCATCCAGACCTTGAGTTCAAAGGTCTTTACTGACCAAAAAATGATCTAGCGATACATGACTATAAGACCAACTATTTGGGTAGAGAGGATAGAAGCATGATCTGAGGCTGGCCTGGGCAAAAGGCTGAGACCCTCTCAAACAAACTGAGTTATAAGGGCTAGGGGTAGGGGGAGTGTATGTTCTGCACTGTAGATGGGACCCTGGGTTTAATCCTCAGTACTGCCAAAAACATAGATGAATAAATAAGAAAATAAATTTCCCAAATATAAATAAATAAATAAATAGGCAAATAATTATGGATACTGGGAAGTATTGCAGACACTAGGAAGATATAAGTACATGAGATTGTATCACTAATAATTAAAGGTACACAGAGAAACAGCAGACAAGAAAAAGAAGACTCCACATATTTTTTTATTCCTATTGTGGGACTTGAACACAGGGCCTGGTTGTTGTCCCTGAGCTTTTCAGCTCAAGCCTACCGCTCTACCTCTTGAACCACAGCGCCACTTCTGATTTTCTGGTGGTTAATTGGAGATAAGAGTCTCACAGACTTTAGTGCCCAGGCTGGCTTTGAACGGTGATCCTCAGATCTCAGCCTCCTGAGTAGCTAGGATTACATGCATGAGCCACCGTACCTGACAAGACTCCACATTTTTAAAATAAGATTTGCCAGAACTCATTGAGAGAAATAATACACCCATTTGGCCTGAAAGCAGCCCAACGGGAGTGCTTTCACAGACTATTGTAGGAAGGGATGATATTTCTGTCACACTTTTGTAAGCAAAGAGACAATCTATGTCAATACTGGAGAATTAAAAAAAACTCCGGCTTTATTAATAGCACTTCTAGGAATCTGTCTTAAAGCTCAAAAGGATAAACCCAATGATTTATGTGAAGAATAATCACCAAAAATGAGGCTTATTATAAAAGAAATATGAACGCCATCTGCCCCCATGTCCAAAGGGCATGGTTAAATAAATGTTTATCTATACAAAACTATGTAGTGAATGCTAACAGTTAAGTGTTTCAGAATATCTGATGATACAGGCAATGTTCTTTAAGAATGTTAATTAAATTTATTAGCAGTGTGTTACCAGTTTGGGTCATAAATTTATAATTACTAGAGGCAAATGCTGAGGGGTGAGATTATAGGTGATATTTACTTTATTTACTGATTTGGTATTTCCTAAATAGCCTCATGAATATTGACTTAGAACAAATTTAGCACACACTTGATTCGAAATGAACATCACCCAGCCCTGAGTTCAAGCCCCAGGACCAGAAAAAAAAGTAAAATTTCATGCTGAGACTTGGGTCTCATCCTCATGATGTAGCTATTCCAAAATAAGAAAAAAATGGAGACACTTTGATCACAATCCTTCGGATTAAGGAGGTCTGCTGAATTAATGGCTTAAAACAATAGAACACATCATTTCTGAGGTCACTGTGACCTTTTGTGCTAGAACCAACCAACCAATAGAGCAGACACCAGATGTCAATTTCTAGAACTAGAGAATTAGCATTGCACAGAATCTGTAAAATCCCCAGCAATAGTGCAGAGAACTCTTTACACAGAAAGAAGGGATTCAGGTTCATTTGTGGTGTATCTCTGCCACTATCACCATTTGGTTTGGGGAGATATGATCATGTCTTTTGAGAGCCCGTGTCCTTGTCTGCAAAGTGGCTTGAACAATTCTTAATCCATTGCATGCTTTCCAACCATTATTTTTAAGCTAGATAGAAGGTACATTTTGGCAGAATGAATGTAATGTGATTGGATGGGAGGTCTGGGGCCTGTTTCACAAATGAGAAATCTGAATCATATATCGGTTAGATAATCATTTGGTACATAACAAAGCTGGGATTTGTGTCTACATCCATGGTTCATATCACCCACCCCTTCCTGTGCTGTCTGCACCTGCCTTTTTATTAACTGTTGATGCTGACAGCGCGTATAGACACAGTGGATATGGTTCCTGAGATGGATGATGGCGGAATAGTAAATGTCATGGTGTAAGGGAAATATCACACATCTCACAATTCATGTGCCCAGCAGCTCACTATTGATGGCTGATGTGTGCCAGCTGGAAGGGGGTTCGTTTTCCTCATGTGACAGCTGGTCTTTGTAGCATGGAATGCTTTGAGTTGGTACTACCGTGGTTCAGCCCAGAACCCATTTGACTGGATTCACAAAGTCATAGCTGAAAAGCACAACCAGAGAAGTAAAGGAGAAGTGTTAATGTCCTATGTGTATCTCCATCCTGAGAGGAGCTATGTCTAGCTATGAATCTCTATACTAACGTATATTAATTGTACCCCTCGACACGTTTTTAAGCTTGCTGTTAAATAGAACTTGCAGTTCAAATGTCAGATGCTACACCCAGTATATATATCTACCATAAACTGGCACTGAGAGCCAGGACTGCTTCAACTGGAAGCGCCTGATGTTGCTGATAATCGATAATGATTAGAACTTGAGACCCTTGATTGAATCGTAGCTAAAGCCTGGAAGGTGTCAGAGGAGCTCGATCAGGTATCTGTGAGGTGTGCCACCTGACCTGCAGTCCCCTCCCCATCCTGTCTCAGCTGGCTAGCCCCTTCCACCTGCAGTCTCTCACGACCCAGCATCTCCCCAAGAAGCAACCCAAGCTCCATTCTTGAGCCATCCAGTTATCTTCTAATCAACTCTAACTGCTTGCCACTTGAGGCACGGGCTAAATAGAGCTTCCTAGTGAGTTTGTTTAGGATTTGTTTAGAAACACATCTGTGCTGAGAAGACGAAGTATCTAGCTGCGAGAGAGGAAGATGCATAGTCTAGGACAAGTCTGTTGTCTCTCCTTGAACTCAGTTTCACAGTTGTAAAAAAAACCCAAAACCCCAGGAATTATAAACTGAGGGCATTGGATCACAAGTATATCTAAGATCCCTTTGAGCATTAATATCTCGGGGTTCTGGTTCATAAACATATTTTGACTTTTGTTATTCTTTTAAAGGGTTCCTTGAGTTATCAAGATTGAAACTGTATTCTGGATTCCCCCCTCCCCCCCGCAAATCAAGATGATCACATTTAAGTTGATGGAGGAATAATCTTTGTCGCATGAATCAGCCTAGCTCCTCATGGGTCAGGTGGAAAGAATGGAAGATCCCTGGTCATGAGGAACAGGGCACAGGTTGGAAGATAAGATGTTAGGTCTTAACTAGTATTTACGAATAACTGATGTGGCCGATGTCACTTCTACCATTTGTGTCTTTGCTGGTTAAACTTGAGGAACTTTTAGCCCCTGTCATCTATTTCTTTATTATTTGGGTGAGTGAGTATATATTGAATTCCTGCTGTAGCTTCCATTGGGGAAAAGTATCAGGATATGGGAATGAGACATTCCTCCAGCTTTGATTAACCTGAGAGACTGAATTATTAAAATGATAGCTGACATCTGTTGAGTTTGGATTGGGCCCCATGGCTTCCCATGGCTTTGGCATGGAGTCCTCACAATACAACCCTCTCAGCAGATATTGCTGGCTTTCTCTTTCAGAGGAGGAAACGGAGATTCACACAGGTAGGCAATTCATTGACCATGATGAAGCAGGTATAGAACTGGAAGATTTAGTTCCAGAATTTTGAACTTGAACACTGAGTATAATCATAGTATCTTCCCATGTGCTTTGATGATGATGTGGACTTCCTGTCTACCTGGATGTGTATGATAAGGATTTGAGAGTACTTGCCTTGACAAATACTCTTGATAAGTTTCACTCAATTGTATTAGATCAGCTGAATAGTAGACGATTCAACTCAATGGTCAGACCAACACAGGGTCGGGTACTATCTTACACAGCTGTGGCTCCAGCCAGAATCACTTCCCATCTTTGAACCTCTCTCGCCTTGTTGGAAAGAAGAAACCGAATCCATCTGGTATTTCTAGGAGGTTATTGGAAGGAACAGAAAGATCTCTGGCTGCAAATACTGTGTGTATTAACAAAAGGGCTATGAGACTTTTGAGATAGGTGTCAGGATTCTGTGCATGTATATTTTGATAGGCATTGTATGAAATCTTAAGATGTTCTGTACTCGAAGAAAATCCCATGTTTATTAATGCCTGAAAATCTGAATCTTGTCTTTCTAAGAGGTGAAGGAAAACACAAAAAAAGCAAAGACACAATCATCTCACCAGGAAAACACAAAAAGCAAAGACACTATCCATCCAAAAAAGTTAGCTGTCAGGTACCTTTGAAACTTTAGAATGTATTATTAAAGTGTAGTTTCTGGGTCCTAGCATCCTTATATTTAATTTGCTCGTTCTGAACTGGAGAGCAAGAGACTAGTAGTGTCCCAAAGTTAATTTGCATCCAGGCAGGACTAAGACTGTTACTTGTTTTGCACAATCTCAGACCGTGTAAAAATGTTCCCTCTAGAGACTGGCTATGGAAACAACCTGGCATGTAGAGAATCTCTCTTCTTGAAACACCCTTTAAAACACATTTATTAATTTAACAAATATTTGCTGAGGATGTGTTTTGTGCCATAAAGCATTTCTGATACATAGACCAAGAACCATAAAGTCAGACAACATCTCTGACCTCATTTACCTGACATTTTACTAGGAGCAGATGGACAGTAAAGTGATAAACACATCAATAAATGATATGATGGGTATAATATGCAGGAAAAGCAGATGCATGAAATTAAATTAAGCAGATATGGGGATAGAGATTTAGAGGTAGGACTGGCCTTCATCATAAAGAGAAATTTGAACGGGCACATAGTGAAGCCAGGAATGATGGAATATGCCTATAATCCTAGCACTTAGATTGTGGAGGCAGGACCATAGAGAATTCTGGGCCAACCTGGGCTACTTAGCAGGATGGAGTCAAAGAAAGTGCAGGGGGAGGGGGTGGAGGGAGGGGGAGGGAGGGAGGAGAGAAGATTTGTTGAAAGAAATGAGAGAGCTGGGTGTGGTGGCTCACACCTATAATCCCAGCTACTCAGGAGGTTGAGATCTGAGGATCAAGGTTCAAAGCCAGCCCAGGCAGTAAAATGTCCGTGAGATTCTTATCTCCAGTTAACTACTAGAAAACTGGAAGTAGTGCTGTGGCTCAAAGGGTAGGGTGGTAGCCTTGAGCTGAAGAGCTCATCACCCAGGCCCAGGGTTCAAGTCCCATAACGGACAAAAAAAGAAAGAAAGGAGAGAGACTCTGTAAGAAATGGATGGAATACAATCTGAGAGAGAGAGAGAGAGAGAGAGAGAGAGAGAGAGAGAGAGAGAGAGAGAGAGAGAGAGAGAGAGAGAGAGAGAGAGAGAGAGAGAGCGAGCGCAAAGGGTAGATTCTAAAAGCTCTGAAACCAGTGTCAGCTGGCACATTCAGAGGACAGCACAAACAACAGACATGGAAGGCTCAGAGTATACTGGCATGCAGAAAGTGAGGAACCTATGTTATCTGTAGTCTCAAAACTGCACCAGATTCTAGTTTTCAGGATCATAACCTCGCTTCCACTGCTCTCTTGTGACATCCTACTCACCGACTTCCTTTTCTATTCAACAAACGAATCACAAATACCACCTCATACATTGATGTTAGGGTTCCATGGACTATTTTGTATAAATATCGTGCTCCTGATCCTGATGCAGGGAGCAATGAGCTCCAAAATTCTACAAATACAGGGTAAGGCACATTTTCTTAAGATGATAAACTGCTGGCCTAGGTGAGAGAGCAGACTCTCAACCTACCAATAGTATTGCTTGAGGTAGGATGAATATTTTGTAGGTCTGCATTGGCATTTCCAGGGCCAGCTTTCCTGCTTTGTATGTTAAGATAGGGAAGAGGAACAAAGGAGAAAGTAAGGCAAAGGCTGAACTAGGTAAGATCCAAGAATGTGGGGGGGGATTGACGGAGGGAGGCTGGAGGAGAAATGAGGTCTCAGGCAAGACAAAGGGAGAAGTGAAAACATAGTGTATGCAGTCCTGCATGGCCGAATAATAGGATTCTCTGGAATTCTTTCCTTCATCTCTCCTTCAGAGGAACTTGCTGGGGTCCAACTTAGCAATGAGAACAGTGAAACCAGACCAGTATAGGCTGACATCCCAAGGTCAAAGTTAAGCCCATTGCACAGATGGTAGCTCCAGAACCTGTGTTCTTAATTCTAACATTAGGTTCCCTCTTCTGCCAGACATTCAGGGCTCACCTCAAGGTCACAGGCACACTGTAGTCTTTCCTCCACCACCGTTGTCGCTCTCTGAATTTGCTGTTTTTGTCTGTGTGTTTGCTGCTGGCTCATTATCTGGACTCCTTTTCCTGGATTCATGTCCTCCACAAAAGCATGTATATTGTATTTGTTGAGTAAATAAAGACTGAGAGGGTCCAGTAACATTTTGGGTGGGAAAAATTGGGCAGAATGATCACTGTCAAGCCAATCTGATCTCTATTTTATTTCCTTTTTTCTACCATATTTTTTTTTTGCATTAAGAACTCATACGTTTAAACAAAGACAGCCTACATTTTTAATCAAGTACCTGTCGAGCTTTGAGTCTGTGGATCTCCACCTTTAAATGATGGTAAGATCTTGTGCAGATCATTTACTTAGTCAGGATCTGTTTTCTTTCTTGATAACTAGGGGAAATACCCACTTTTTAAAACAGGGTTGACACATTTTTGAAAAACTACTATTATACACATTTTGCCCCACCTCTGTACCAGACACTGAACTAAGCCACTTTATGGATTATCTCTTTCAGTCAGTCCCAAAGCCCTAGGTGGTAGAGCTATCAGTCTAATTTGACAGATATGAAGATAGGTACAGAGGGGTTTGGTACCATGTCCAAGGAAGAGGCATATTTCAAGCCCATGCAATGTGATTTCAAAAAGCCAGCCATTAACTACCACAAAGTGTACGTTAAGGTGTCATGAGCAATGTCGGTGATTATCATTGTTATGAAGGGTTGTAGAATGTGGGATTGATGATTGCTTCTTTGGGCTTAAATCTATAGCCCAAAGCCACGCTGTGTTTGGCCTGTGCTGGATTGAAGTTAGCATCTTGTAACAGATGTACTCCCCCATGGCAGGAAAGCTGACAAGATGATAGAATATTGCTCTCAAGTCCACAGGGTAAGGCAGAGACAAAGCAACAGAAAAGAATAAGGTGAAACCACTGGATTTTTTTTTTTTTACAGAGGCATAGTCTCTCTTTCCCACCAAACATTAGCTGGCATTTCAAAAGAAAATGATAGCATTGTGAAACTTTCGTATTATAAATTGGCTTACAGCTGATACTGTGGGTTTCACATGGATTTCTTTTTTAAGTAGAGCAATATGTTAGTAGAATAAACACAGTTGTACTTTTGCACATAAAAATTGAGATCAATATTAAGATGTTTGTTTCCTGTTGCGCGTACAACATGTGATATTAGAACCATTTTTACTGATTATAGTTATACATGCTGCTATTGAGTGAACAGCCTCAACTCTCTCTCTCTCTCTATATATATATGCATAAGTATTATTAGCTTCTTTGTATGCCAGTCGTTTCTCAGACACTCTTAATGTTTTCATCTGGAGAAACACATTGGCATTTCCTGTCGGAACTATGGATGGTATTGTGTTGCAATGTGGTTAATTCAGGGCTACAGCGCATCAAGAGAGCAGGCAAAGAGGACCAAACAGAGGTATGGAAGCAGCACCAATTTAGCTCTAGCCAGGTTTGAATCAAGTATTTTAGAACTCAACGTTTAAAATTATTTTTTATAAATATGGTATTTAGAAGGTAATAAAAAGCTAACACTTAGAAAATGTGTTAGACTTTTTTTTTGGTGGGTCATGGGGCTTGAACTCTGGGCCTGGGCACTGTCCCTGAGCCCTGAGCTCTTTAGCTCAAGGCCAGAACTCTATTACATTCTGATATGCCTCATATAGTTACTATTTTTTCATTCTATGGTAGGGGAAGAAAACTTTTCCATAGCAAATTATGCCCGTGGCTCTGGTGATATTATTGACATCAGCTCAGGTGACAAAAAAATGTAGTTTACCTTTCCAAATAGCATAGCCCGGGGCCAGGAGTTTGGCCTAGAGGTAGAGTGCTTGCCTAGCATGCACAAAGACCCGGGTTTGATTCCTCGGTATCACATACATTGAAAAAAGCTGAAAGTGGTGCTGAGGCTCAAGTGGTAGAGTGCTAAGCCTTGAGAAAGTCCAAGGACAGTGCTCAGGCCCTGAGCCCAAGCCCAGGACTGGAAAAAAAAAGAAAAAAAACAAAGAAAAGAATCCAAATAGCATAGTCCATTCTTGATATTCCTTTATGCATTCACTCACTCCTATACTCCATCTAACAACGTGGATGTACCTTGAAGATGCATGAAATGAAGAAAGTCCATCACAAAAGGACACATCCTAACAGACTCACAGGATGGAATGGCGGTTGCTGAGGAGAGGGAGAAAGAGGACATTGGTCTATAATGGGCTTAATGTCATGAGCAACTAGAATGATAAAGCCTAGAAATCTTCTGTACAATGTTGAATCTACAGCCTCCAGTAATATATTGTCTACTTAGATATTTACTAAGAGCGTGGATCTTATGGTATATTCTTATAGTACAAGGAAATTTTAGAATTCTTGCTACACGATATACAAGATGCCTAATAATGCCTTGACTCTGGTAAGGAAGATAAGGTGTGTGATCCAATGTAAGTTGATGACTACATGGTGGTGGAGGAGGGGTGAATTTGAAAGTTTGAGTGCTTAAATCATTAAGGCCAAAAATTGTACTTCATGATATTTATCCCAGAAAAGCATTGTCATATATTCAAAGAGATGTTTTGCAATGTCATTATAGCAAACAAACAAACCAAAAACCCCAACGAAACCAAAAAAACCAACAGAAATGGTCTTCATAGGAAAATGGTGTGTGCACCATTTTGTGTGTGCACATGTGTACACGTGCATGTGCCTTTTGTGCAAAGCTGGTGTTTGACCACTTGAGCCACACCCTTACTTCTGGCTCATAATTTGTCGATTGGGGATATGAGTCTCATGGATTTTTCTTGGTAGGCTGGCTTCAAAACTCAGTCTTCGGATGTTAGCTTCCTGAGTAGGTAGAACTCGAAGCATGAGACACTGATGCCTGGAAATGTAGGTTTTGATAGAACTAAAATTCAAATAAAATGAATTTCACTTCCCGTGTTGAAGTTCATGCCTCACTTTGTCCAGGAGCCAAAGCAGAATCTAGACCTTTCCCCTGTGTGCCATATTGCAGAGTCACAGAAACCAGCCTGACTCTTGGCACCAAAGACCCTCTTGGCATTGTCTTCTCATATGTTCATAGCTAAGAGGAAAAGCTAATAATACATCAGTTTGCTGTCTAATCAAAAAAAGTTGTTTTTTTTCATTAAAAACGATAAATCCTCTCATGAGTCCTTTGTGCGTGATTTGGAGGAGAATCCGATAAATCACAAACAGAGACTTTTCTCTGTGTGACAAAAATCCCCAGCTAAAATGATGAAGTAAAGTAAATGGAATCTAATGACAGTGGAAATACATCCCTCAGAGCTCTCTAGAAGGAAGTCGTGTTGAGTATTAGTGGCTCATGAAACCAGCAACTCATGGAGCCTTTAGATCTGGGCTTTATCATTTACGCTGAGACGAGAATCCCAGGGAAAGCCCTCTAAGCAATGACCTAGGAAAGGAGAGCTAGGTCATTTACGTTTGATTCAGGAATTCTCTCACAGATTTTCTCCGCTTGGGGACTCCCATTGGCCTGCTGAACCTGTTCCTCTGAAGTTCCTCTTACACAGTCTCCTGCATCTCTCTCTTCACTCACAGGTGCAGGAACTATATCACAGCCAGAGGCTCTCAGAATGGCAGTTTCTTCCCTTGTCCTTTACACCTATTTCCTTCTATCTCTTACAATCTCATCATGTTTCTCAAAGGGCCTACCTATACCAACCAGTGCAGCATATAAACAATGTTTAAATCTCTTTTTAAAAAAACCCAATTAGAACAGGAGAGGAGATTCCAACAGACTCCAGTTATAGTTTGGAAGACAGAAAGTAGCTAAATGAGTGGTGTTGGAGTGGGAAAAGTTATAACCTCACTGTCATGGAGACCAGAGGTGGGGAGAGAGCATGGGATACAAACTGAAGACTCCTAGAAAATGCCTGGAATCGGAAGTTCACACCATGTATCTCTCAAACTTGTGATTAGAATGAGTCTAAAAAGAGGGAATCAGTGCAGAGCATAATTAGAGAGCAATTTGAATGTATCTCAATTCCTGCGAAGGAAAAAGGCTTAGCTTCTAGTGAAGTTAAATCAGAGAGCTTCTCTGTCCCCAGGGCATCAGAAACAGCCGAGACAAAACAAGATATCTGTGAGGTTAAGGAATTGAATTTTCTTTTTCTACCCTTCTCTTACTATTAGGATCCCAGAATATTGGCACCAGACTTATATAAGCCAGGTAAGAGTCTGTAGGCTTTCTCCTGGGAAAACTTGGCCATGAAACATCAAAGTGGTGTTGACATCAAATGATCCCCAAGGAAATTCTAAGCCCTGGTTGATTCACCCTCTCAAATCACACAAAGTTTTCTATCAGCTTTGTAATGCTTATGTCTTAAGAATGGTTGAATGATCAAGACTAACTAGACAGGAAAACACTGAAGAAAAGAAACAGGTCAGAAGAATGGGAAGGGAAAGTAGAGACAGGTTAGGGAATAAAATGTAAATGGACTCAATAATAACTAGAATTCTTGGCTAAGAGAAGGAAACAAAATATTTTAAAACTTTTCTTTCCATTAAGAAGATATATCTCTTTGAAATTATAAATAGAATAGTAGGAATTATTATTTTAATAGAATCCAAAGATAAAGTGATTAGATTTCCTCTAAAATAAAAGGAGATTACAAATATTATAAAAGGTTTATAAATTGGGAAAATTATGTAAAGGTGTGTATTAGTTATCTTTCTATTGCTATTACAAAATACTTGAGGTTGCTTATAAAACAAAAAGGGTTGGGACCAGTTTTGGAGGCCCCAGTCCCTGGCTTGTTGGCTCTGTTGTTTCAGGACTATAGTAGAATCAAAATATCATGGTAGGAGCCAAGTGAATTAATTTCCTGATGTATTGAGTATCTAAAATTTTGGATCATAGATAGAAATAACTATATGGAAAGCTAAGCAAATAAGTGATAGGCAATTATGAACTCTTGGAAATAACGTGCTTTTTTTCTTAAATCAGGAAGGAATTAAAACTCTCAAATACTATGTGGTGCGACTATTGACAAATAACTAAGGTTATTATTATGTGAACACTACTTTTTTTGGTGAAACATACTATTTAATCTCTTCTCTCTTCGATATGGAGATACTTAGACATTTTTTATTAATCATAAGGCCCTTGAAAAACATGGGAACTGCTTTACCAAACAGTGAAGTTATTGACCACAGTTTGAAAGAGAAGGGAATATTGGGGAAAAAAAATCTATCAGTTATGGATGGAAAACAAGTGAATGCTATTTTCAGTTATCCTAAAATCTGTCATCTGAAGTGGGAAGAATGATGGAATTCAAGAGCTATTTTTTTTCCTTCCTTAGAAATCAACAAATCAAAGCAGAAATGGAAAGTAAATGAAGAAGTAGCAGAAGATGCCTGTTATTTAGAAATATAGAAAGCAAATAACAAAAGAAACACAGTGGCCATTTTGCAGGCCCCTGAAACGGGGGAGGAGAAAGGATGGAACCATGGACAGCTCTTTTTCATGTGCAAGCTTTGTAGTTTTCTTTCCTTTCTAAAGCGTAGAGATGATTACTTTGATAAAAGTTTAACAATAAATTTTATAAAAGGCATAGATTAGAAAAATAAGGAAGAAAAATGCCTCTTTGTCATACAGGATTATTCAAGGTACAATTTCTCAGCTTTCTTATGCCTTCCCTTCATCTTCTGATGGGTCCCGGGAAAGGTGTAAAACAGATACTTTCAAGATCAAAAGTTCTGAATTTAGCCTTTTCCCTTTGTTTCTAAAACCCATGAAACTTCCTGTACACTTTGATTTTTTTTTCCCCCCTGAACCAGAAGAACCTTTCAGTTTTGGGTTAAAAAAAATGACTGAAAGTCCTGTAGATGCAAATGACCCTTTGGCAATACAATAATTTAAAAAAAGATGCAGTAATTTAATAAAACATGAAGTGTAGAAGAGGTAAGCTGTAAGGCCTTTCTCTCAGGCAGACACGGAGTCAAGCACTTTCTGCGACTCATCTCAGTTACAGTCTAACAGCCATAGGCAAGTTGATCTGGAAATCACAGATAAGGGCTATCCAAAGTAGCTAACTATCTCCTTGTCCATCCTTTACTCTCTGGGATACTTTCCAGCTTCTCTGGGAGTCACAGGAAAGAGGTTAGAGCCCCTTGAGTTGTAAGGGATCTCTCTATCTAATCCCATCTACACAAACCACTGTGGAATGTCTAGAGAGAGCTGGAATTCATTTCTCCATTTCACAGATGAAGTTGAAGTGGAATGTCCATTGTAGGGATACAAAGTGACATTTCTGAGTAAGAGCCCCCCTCCGTCCACCTAGGGTGTTAACTCAGATCAAAGGAAATTCATCACTAAAGAGAGGCGTTACTACCTTAGTGGTGGAATTTAGATACAGCTTCAGACCACATGCCATGCTCAGACTGTGATGAGTCTCTAGCACTTTCCTGTTCTTCCTATGGCAAACATAGGATCTTTGTGCAAAGGAGCGACCATTCAACAAATAACGCATCTTGGATTTGTTGAATGGTCACTCCTTTGCACAAAGATTGTATTAAAGATAATACAACTATAATTTATAGAGAAGAAAAAAGAAAATTATGAATGTGTATATGTTGTAGATCGATATGTAACCACATAATATACACAAATATATTACTGTATGTATATGTATCTATGAAACACACACACACACACACATATATATATATATGCATATCCTTCTCTAGACTGGCACTCCAGTTTTGCATACAATTGAAAGTCAAAATTATTCCAATCAGCTTGGGTTCGTTTCTGTTAATTTATATCCCTATGCATCCAAATGACATATTTTGAGCAAGAACGTGAGAGCAACAATCAAATGTAGAATAACATTGCTTTCTAGGTCCATTGTGTATGGCTAGGGAGGAGAGGAAGTCTTGTTGGGAGCTCTTAAATTCCAGAGCAAGACTATAATTAGCTGTAATAGGACCCAGAGTAACGTCACTGCTATAATTCTCAGCAGGAAAACAATTATATTGCAGCCATATAACTAGACAGACATGCTGTAAATACAAAACATTCTTTGGAAATAAATACTCCATATTTCTAACTACATGGAAAATTAAGTTAGACACTGCTTCGCTAATTGTCATTCAGTGCAGCATTTCTCTTTCTCCTTGTCAACATTTTCTTTTCCTTTGCTGCTATAGATATTTCCACTTTAATGTAGATGATTAAGAAAGGGGTATCTCATTTAGAAAATGCGATAAAGGAAATAATAATGACTTCAACATCTAGTATGTTCTTGAGATACCATCTGAGCTCTAGTCTAGAATCTGGAAGACTGAATATGTTTTCTAGGCTTATCCCTAATTGAGATCATCAGTTTTTTTTTCCTCTCAAAGTGATATAAATGGTACCAAATCGAATAAATAGATGGCAGATGTCATTGTTACAAGCTAGCATTGAAAAATAAGGAAATTTCACATTAAAAAAAAATCTGCATTTCTAGCTTCATGCCTATAATCCTTGCTACTCATGAGGCTGAGATCTAGAAGATCAAGGTTCAAAGCCAGCTTGGAAGAAAAGTCCAATTAGCTAGCAAAATGCTAGGCTGGAGGCATAATTCACGTAGTAGAGTGCCAGCTGAATAAGGTAGTCAACTGAGCCAATTTAAGCAAGAGTTAGTGGTTGTACTAGTTGGGTAACTGATTAGCATGCATCCTTTTTGGTGTGACATATTTCTTGCCAGTTTACTACAGAGTTAGCCCGTTCATATTGTCTGCTTTGGGACTTGTTTCCTCTCCTTAATCTTCACAGACCTGAATTTGACTGTTACAACTTAGACTTCTTACATATGGCCAATTTTCCCCCCCCATAGCTAAGATTTCATAGTGATGCTAACTAAAAAGACTGATTTAGAATTGACACAATGATGTAAGAACAACTACAACCAAAGCCAAGTTCTATTTGTTTCCTCTCCTTTCAGTTTGTGCTCCTAGTCTTGTCTTTCCCCATGGGAGAAAACTCAGGATAAATCACAGATGCCTGCAAAAACCAGAGTGTCTCTCTGCATCTGTGTGTCATGTGCCATGCTAAATGGATAGTTCTTTTTTTTTGCCAGTCCTGGGCTTGAGCTCAGGGCCTGAGCACTGTCCTTGGACTTTCTCAAGGCTAGAGCTCTACCACTTGAGCCTCAGCACCACTTCCAGCTTTTTTTATATACATGGTACCAAGGAATTGAACCCAGGTCTTTGTGCATGCTAGGCAAGCAGTCTACCACTAGGCCAAACTCCCACCCCTAAATGGATAGTTCTTTGCACATGACGCTGTTTAAGTAGTTGGAAATCTCTGGATTTAGTGCAGGTTAAATCAGAACCTTATCATTTAAAAACACAGTTTACATTTCCTATGACCTCTAGGACCCCTTCAGAATCCTAAACTCATAGCTATTCTAAAGGAATGGCTTTTCCTTCTGAGTTCTACTTCATCACAAATGCTATCCTGCGAAACTCAGCCAATTCCCCAGATAAAAAGTACGAGGTTCCATTCTGCCTATAAAATTTCAGTGCCTCTGGCTTTACCTTGGTTAGCTGCAGGCCAAGAGCATAGCCGGTAAGGGATGGGATAGGATGGGATTTTTTCATGTATTTTTTTTATTGTAATTAATAGAAGGGTTACATGATATTTGCCAAATAGATGGTGCATCAATTCCCATACATTGATACCCTTTCACATGTGTCTTGGTGATGGGATTTTTAATGGAGTAAAAAAATCTCAGGCTCCCAAACTCTCACTTCCTGTCCTGCCACTACTTACCCTAGGAGAGGGTAGGGACATGAAGTTTCTATATCTGTTTTTGATTGTATTATCTCAACAGGGAATGTTTATAGAGAAAGCATTGACCCTAGTTAGTTAAAATAAGCCTGCCTGTAGATTATTTTGATTTTGTTCTGATGGTTACATTGTAGTCTTGAAGTAATGATTTTTTCTTTTGACAATCATGCATCTATGAACTATCTATATATACACCTACTACCTATCTGTCATCTCTGCTATAGCATATATATATATATATAAATATATATATATCTGTCATCTCTGCTATAGCATATATATATAAATATATATAAATATATATATATTTAAATGTCCCTTGTGGAAGTATGGAAGAGGTTGGGTTGAAGAAAATGATTAATACGTAAGAACTCTGCCCTCATGAATCGATTAGTGTCTTCAGAAGGGGATGGAGAGAAGTGGTTTAGTTTCTTTTTTTGCCCTATATTTCTTTGGCTATATGAGAATACCCTTCCGCTCTGGAACATGAACCATTTAAGGTGCCATGTTTTTGTGGGCCAGTACTGGAGACTGTACTTGGAGCCTCTGCTTTATCTGCTCAAGCCTGGTATTCTACCATTAGACCCATACCTCTCTTTGGGCATTTTGCCTACTTAACTGGAGATGAGAGTCTCTCAGAGTTGTCTGCCCAGGGCTGGCTTCAAACCTTGATCCTCAGCTTTCTGAGTGGCTAGGATGACAGATATGAGCCACTGATGCTTGGTTTAGGTGATTTCTTGAAAGCAGACATCTACTGGCACGTGGACTTTGGAAGTCCAGCTTCCAGAACTGTGCAAAATAAAGTTTGTGTCTTAAAAAATGACCCAGCCTCAGGCACTTTTCTACAGCAGCACCAATAGACTCAGACATTCAAACACAGGATAGGACTCATTACTGTGCTGAAAAATGGTAGTGATGTCTAAGATCAAATATTAAATGGTATACTTTCTAACATTTTATCACTGTAAAGTCTTTGTAGTCATGGTTTTGTTTATATCTGCTCTTTAATATTTGCTGTTAAAATAAGATCCCTTCTCTTCTTATATGCTGATCGCTTACTATAGATTGATCTTCAATTTTATCCAGTCTTTTTTTCTTCTCCATTAAGATAGGTCACATGATTTTTATCTTTTAATTAGTTAGTGTAATGGACTAAATTAATCAAAGTTCTAATGTGTAGCTAACTTTGAATTCCTGGGGACTTGATTTCCTAATTAAATGGGATTCTTTTACTTTTAGGTTTTATTCCTTAAATACCCATTTAAGACTAGTTACATATAGTCCCATAAATACTGTTCTCACTGCACTTCATAAGTTTTGATACATCTTATTGTAATTGCCAATTCTGTTATTAAAATTCCCTCATTTCTATTATGAGTCTGTAGGTGCCATTAATTCTTTCAATGTGCTTTCAAATCTTCCACTGTATGGAAATTATGGGTTTTTTTCTCTTTTTGAATACTCAGAATATTTGCATTCTAATCAGAGAATTTTTTTGTAGCATATGTATCTCTCTCCACAAGATTTGTTGAGGTTGGCTTTTTAATTATGTTGTTTAATTGCCCTGTGTTCTCTTTTTGTATGCCGGATCTACCCATTTTCCAGGGTGTGATGTGACTGGTTCTCATATCTTTCAGCCATTCTGTCCCACTTTGTTGTGGATATGGCAGTAATTATTTTTTGATTATCTTTAAATAGTTGTACATACAGTTTATATAATATAATGATCATTGATTTGAGGTAGTATTTATTTTATTCTTTTTATTTGTCAGTCATGGGGCTTGAACTCTGGGCCTGGGCACTGTTCCTGAGCTCTTCAGCTCAAGGCTACTACCCTTCTCCTTGAGACACAATGCCACTTCCCCTTTTCTAGTGGTTAATTGGAGATATAAGAGTCTCATAGAATTTGGTGCCCAGGCTGGCTTTGAACCGCGATCCTCAGATCTCAGCCTCCTGAGTAGCTAGGATTACAGGCATGAGCCACCACACCAGGCAAGGGTGGTGTATTTTTTGAATGATGGTTTCCTCTCCCCTAAAATCCATGTTGAAACTTAATCCCTAATGAGACACTGTTAGAGGGTGTGACCTTTGGGAGGTGATGGATGTGGTGATGGCTCCATCTTTATGAATGGAATTAGCACTTGGTAAAAGGAATCAAGGTAGAAGAAACTTCTCTCTTGTCCTTCCATCTGTTCAATGTACGGAGAAAGGTATCACCTTGGGAGGAAAGAAAAACCCTCACCAAACATCAAGGCTAGCACATTGATCTTGAGCTTGAAGAAGCCTCTAACTGTAAGGAATCCATTTCTACTTCTGATTTATTGCCTCATCTCAGGTCTTTTATTATAGCTTCACCAAGAGGACATAATAATTTTCAGTGTGTCATCTCTATGGTTTTCCCACAGGCATGTCTTCCAAGATCTTAGCTTCTAAAAACTAGGGTATGCGACAGAAGCATGGCCCCTTGCCTGCTGCCTTATTAACTTGGTCTAAGGCAGCGTTGTTGGAAGGGAGTATCAGGGAACCAAACTTTCCATTAATGGGAAGGAAAAGCAGGTCTTCATCAACAATACCTTTGAGTTTGCATCAAGATGGACCGATGCCCTTTCAAGATGGAAAGAATACAGTTTACTTCCCTGTCTGCCAAATTCTGGCTCATCTCTTGAATGGTGGCTCCATTGAGGGCTCAGTGCAGTGTCTTGCTGGGAGGTTGTACATGTGGCATTGACAATAACTGTATCTCCTTTCTTCAGTGCTTGTCCTAACTATGGGGCTCATGCCTAGGCCATAATAACTATTGCCTTGGTGGCCACATGGTGCCAGCATTGGAGAGGCCAGTGGCAGAGGTTACATGGTGTCAACTTGACAAGTCACACTGTCTGGTTGATAGGATTTATCCCAGTGCTGATGCTATCTGGTGATTCATATGTGAACCAAGATCTGTACCATTTCTACTCCAGCATCTTATCCCATGTGCCTCTTGATCAGACTTCCTTGTTCCAGATGGAATCTTTCCTTGTTAGACCTCTCTCTTCTCACATGGATGGCTGTATGCAATATCGAAAGCTCTACTCGAATTATCTCCTCTCACGGTGGCCATTCCAGTATGGAACGGCTGTAGGGCCATTATAGTTGATCTTGGTTTACAGCCTCTGCTAGCTGGTCATAGAAACTCTCCCTGAAATGAGGTCATACACACAAGACTGGGTGAAACACTACAGTCACCAACAGGCGGGAGTCATGACTTTCAGAGGTACTGGTGTGAGCTTCCCAGGGTCTGTTGTCCTGTTCACACTCAGTTCCAAGCACACTACATCTGTCTCACAATGGACAATTTCCTGAGCTTCCTGAACCTGCAACTTGTAAGTGTGAAGCTGTAGCACTATGATCTCTTGATAGTCTCCACAATTAGTACCCTAGTCTATGAACACAACGGAAGTAGCTTTCCTAACATGCAGCTCTCCCATTCTACAGCTCTAGTGCTGATGATATAATTCTTTGAGTTTGTCAACATAATTCTGTACAGTGGCATTTACCCATCAAATATTTTCAAATCTTCAATAGAATATGAGGGCAGTTTGGTTCTCATCTTACATCTGCTAACCAGATCCTTCCCTGCTTTGAACTCCACTGAGAGAAGGCAAACATTCTGTTACTTGATACAAAGGTCAGTGTCATGTTTGTAAGTACAACATTCACAACTTTATTGCCTCTGAGCTCCAAATCTACCCTTACCTCCCTGCGTATTCTATTGCGAGCTGTATCTTATAAACGTTTTGTCTTACCATTTTGTATGCGTTGGGGCTTTACCAGTAGAGGGAGCTAGGAGAAATTTTTTCTCCAGTTCTGGTGTGTTTTTCTTGTTTCTTCCCCTGCTGGTCCTTCGCTGGCATGCTGGGTACCCAGTGTGCATCTTGATTTCAGTAGGAGTGATGACATAGTGAAGTTGCAGAAGGGACTGGAGGGGACACCTCAGGAAAAGAGGGCTTCTGCTTCCAGTTCTTCTGAACTTCCTTTGCTTCTACCGTTGGGGATGCTGGAGTTGGTGCAGGGAATACCAAACTGAGCAATCCCCTAAGGAGAATCTCATGGTCAACTGGAGAAGGAAGGAAGGGACCTTTCTGGAAAGCTGCCAGGAGGGGGTGCTGTTGAACTCACTGGAAAGCTGGCTTGATCCTGTGGGATTCACTTTCCTTCTGTCCTCCTCCTTTCTCTCTTCCCCAAACCCAGGAGGCCCACCTTTGACTTTCATGGCCTTCTCCTAACCAAACTCCACATATTCGAGATAAAATACCCAGCATTTGTCTTTGTGAGTCTGGATTATGTTACTTAGTATGCTGAACCCCAGTTCCATCCATTCTACTGCGAAGGACAGCGGTTTCCTTTCTCTTCATAGCTGAATAAAACTGGTGTGTATGTGTGCCTGTGTGTGCGTGTGCATACATATGCATGTGTGTACGTATGTATATGTGACTTGAAAAAAATGACTTTCTCTGGCCATGGGCACCTAGGCTGGTCCTGTAATTGGACTGTGGTAAATGGTGCTTCCATAAACACAGGTGTAGAGGTATTTGTATAATACACTGACTTTGATTCTTCAGGGTCTATACTCAGAAGTCATGTAGATGAGGAAACTATATCTACGGTGGCTGGGCTAATTTACATTGCCACCAACAGTGTCTAAAGATTACTTTTTCTTTCACCAGCATGTGTGATTGCTTATTCTCTGGGTGACTGCTGCCTTCACTGGTATGATACATAATCTCAGTGTAGTTTTGACTTACATTCCCTTGATGGTGAAGGATGTTCAACTTCTTTTTCGTGTTTTCAATGGCCATGTATGCTTCTTTGAGAAGTGTTCCGTTCATTTCCTTTTTTATTTGTAAGAATATTTATTCTTTTGGTGTCTAATGTTTTGAGTTCCTTAATAGCCATGGGATAACCTATTGTTTCTGGAGATTTTATTTGGCTTTTTCCAGTGAGACAGCCCTTACCCCAAGGAACTAATATGGAGATTCTTCTAACTCTAACACATGTCATTTGTTCAGTCAGAGACTTGGAAAATGTCCACTGATTTGGTCTACAGAATAAGGAAAACTGCTAAGAGCCAGACATAAGCTATTACTACCACTTATTACATGGGCCTCTCTCTATGCTCAGTTCTACAGAGGAATACTTGAGGATGATTCCCATCTAGGGTCTGATAGCTTTTAAATGGCAGAATGTTCTCTTTTTTTGTCCCAGTGTACTAGATTTAATAGCATTAGGGCCATTTGGGGATATATTCATTGTCATGTTCCTCTGATCATGGCTTTCTTTCCTGAAAACTGTATTGGGTCAGAAAACTAAGCACAGGACAACTTTGCTTTGATTAGAACAATAAATCTCAAAGGTCCAGGTCTCCTTGCTTTTTTTTTTTTGCTTTTGAATTATATAGTGTTAAAACAGAGGTTGGAAAGCTTACTTTGAAGATAAGGAATACTTTCGGCCTTGTGTTGATAAGGTCTTTGTCCTAGCTCCTCTTTTATCACCAAAAAACTGCCACCTATAATATGCAAATGAACAGGCATGGCTGTGGTTCCAGTAAAACTTTATTTATAGGTCCTGAATCTTTGCCATGCATGAAATATTTGGGGGGAAATTTGGGAAAAATATATCATCTATGTTGAGCTCTTGAGCTGCACAGAAGCAGGTGAAGGTATTTAGTATTGTAGATCATACCTATAATTTGAGAGGCAGAGATGAGGAAATCACCATCTGAGGCCAACCTGGGAAAAGGCCTATTTCAGAGAGGCAGGTGACGCTGTATTAAAAACAAACTGCAAAGCAAGAGCGATGTGTTGAAGTAGTAAAGTTGTAAAACGGATGCCTTGTACCCTGCGTTCAAACCCAAGTAGACACAGTGAGAGGAGAGTGAGGGGGTGCTAGATTTGGCTTGGAGACTTGTGTTTTGTGGGTCTGTGTTTTAAGCAATGCCTTAAACCATTTTTGTTCTCAGGCACAGTCTCTGGAGTCATTGAGCAGTTTTTATAGTTTCTGGGTCTACCATGATACCTGTGCTAGAAGCTTCTATGCCTGGATTCTAGGACTTAGGCAAAATCATTAGGATTTTCTGGCACTGCCATTGCACAAGCTCTTAGGGAGCCAAGTCTGCAGTGGCACCGCCTGCATCCTGGCATGCACTACCTCAGCGATTCTGGGCCTTCCCACCAGTGGATTTCCCATTAGATTGTAAAATATAACGTCCCCTGAGCTATCCCCGGCCGTCCTGCCGCAGAGCAGAGGCAGCTGTGGGGTTTCCAGCCTTAAGTAAGCTGTACACTCTTGCATACGTAATGGTCTGAGCCTCTGCTTGCATCACGTTTCACCACAGCTCTGGCATGTCCGTTTCACTTGGTGTTAGGCCATTGCCTTTTGTGATTTCTAAGAGCCATCCAGGCCCCAGGTGAACCTTGTCTTCTTGGATCTTGGTTAGCATATTACGTTTTAGGAGAGAAGATATCAACAAATAACTTTCTGTGCCACCTTTCCTAATTAGCAACCCTGAGATCCTTGTGTGCATATTTTTCCACTGGCACCTTCTCATTATGATCTCTTAATTCATGCCTATTGTCCCCTATTGCATATTAAATCACCATATCTATATATATGTATGTTTATATCTGTATCTGTATATCTTGGGATTCTCTTGCTTTTTCCAAATTTCCACTCCAAAGTATACCTACACCTGAGATGAATGCCCAGATTGCACCTGTCTCTCCCAGCAGAGACTCTTCTGCGGGCACAATTACCAGGCCCAGGCCCTGACTGTAGCGTCACAGATGATGTGTGCGATGTCGCTTGTGAACCCCTGTCTGTGCTGCCTGCACACTGTGAGTTTCTTCTCCGTACATGGCAGCCAGCGGCTACTGCAGCCTGCACCTTTCCATCGCTGCTTTTCCCTTTGAAGAGAAGTCCCAAGTGAGGGATTCCGGGAGAAATAGCCTGGATCAAATGGCTGTGCTAGGTGCCAAGGAAGTCTTTAAAAAGAAAGGCATGATTTGGGCTTTTACGTTGAGAAAGGCAGATTCATGATGTAAGGAAGTGCATGAACACGGCACGTCTGTTAGAATTCTGCTGAATGGCTTCTCACAGACCAAAGCGAGGCAGAGGACGGAAATGACACGCACAGGAGTAAGCAAGCCTCCAGAGTCGTCTCCAGGCGCCTCTCAGCCCCTACCCCCTCCTCAGAGCTCACGATAGCTTTGTAGTCCACGTACACAGAAACCTAACAAAAAATGAGAGTATTTGCAAAGCTCTTTTGTAAGAGTTTGTACATTCAAGTGCCTGATTTCCTTTAGTAGCAAAACGCATCCACACACACACACATATCACATACAGGTCGATTTGTATATGTGTGTATATGTATACATTTATACATTTGTACATTTACATATATGTATATCTAATAGCTATTAGATAAATTTTAGATTAGATATGATATACTACGTAATGTATATCTAATACATAAATAATACAATATAATTTGTATACTTACATAATTAGCATATATAAAATGTATGATTACATAATATATCGTATAATCCACTCTATGTTAACCAACACTAAATATAATTTGTTTAATATATTCAATTTAGTTAATATAATAACAGCTATATTACAATTATATAATTGTATCACACATGTAATTATTACATTGTATGCTTATTATAGCTACATTATATAATTATACAATAATTATATGTATGTATTATAATCTGTATAACTATTCATATACAATATAATTATCAATTATCCATTGTAATAATAATATAACCATCATAAATTTATGACATTGTTATATTTTATGAAATATATAGAAATTTAATATAGTAATATAAAATATTGTATATACATATGCTTAAATGTGTATATATTAAATATACATCAGATATATTTTAGATAATATAACCTACTTTACGTTAACTAATGTAGTCCTAAGATATATGTAGATAACCTAACTTAGGTTATCTAATGGTCTAGTTAGAGGATAAACATCCATTCTCCTATTAAACACCTAAAGAATATTAATTTATTCCTATAGGCCATATAACTTCACAAAAGGCACTGTTGGTTTAATGTATAAAAATATGAGTGTATGTACCCATGTGTAGATGTAGAGATGTATGTGCATCTACACATCTACACACGTATGGCTGCTCAATCGTCAAGGGTTGTGAACAAGCTCTTGTGATGGATCCATCGCGGTATAATCAACAAAACCATTTGTAATTGGGGGAGGAGCCATGTCCTCCAGTCAAGTATCCTTTTAGTCCACTCTGTATTCTTCACACTTTAGCTACTTCCCAAGACAGAACCGGCCTGGCATGTGCACGTTAGAGAGACCCCTAGTTGCTGGCACAATATGTGTTGTTTCTTCTTTCCTCTCCCGTTTGGTTCTCCCTTGTGGCTTGAGGTCAACAAAACAAACTACAGTGACAGACTTGTGAGAAGACATGGAGAAGAAGAGGCTTTCCTTCTTTGTCCCTTGCTCTTCCCTGGAATTCGCGGGTGTGAACTGCCTATATCTGGCTATTATAAAATTTTTAATCAGTTTATTCTGCATTACTTAAAATATCAAGAATCAGCTAATCATTCACAGGGCATAAACAAGGTCTTTATTAATCATAATGTATTTTACTAGTGAGACTATGCTTTGAGGTTCAAGGAAATGTCAGTTCTAAAACAACAGTAAGCTCTCCGTAACTGGAGGATGATAAAGCTGTCCAGAGGCCCAATTTAAAGTCTTACAGGGGGAACAGAAGATTCCGATCTGGATTGGACTACAGCAGCGTTTCTTAGCCTTTCAAATTTTTTATGGGAACTAATATTTTTCCTTGCTTTACAGTTTAATAGATTTATCATCCAAGAAGAATTTGTCGACCTTTATTGACTGTGAACTTTACTGAATATGTTACAGAAATAAGTATATATGGTCCCAATTATTTATTCTTTCTACTTTCCTCTTGTAGATAATGGTATAGTTTTCCCTAAAGACTGGAGATTGCATGATTGAGAGCACTGGATTCATGCTAATGTGTTTGGGTTAATTAGAGATTACTAGAGATGTATATTGATGCCACGCTGATAAATTCCATGGGGTCAAAACAGTGAGGTATTGGGGTAGGGCTGCCGTGGAAGTGTTTGGAATGAGAAATAACCCTCAGGGTATATTCTGTGTGTAGCAAAATGCCTTTCTTCAGCAGCACCTTTACGAAACTGAGGTTCTGGACCATACTGGAGTCTACCCTAGCAAAAACCCAGTTTAAAAAGTCTTAACTTCTTCTTGTAGGTAAATTATTCAACCCTTATGTACTTCAATTGCAACTTATTCAACCCTTATGTACCTCGATTGCCTAATTTGTGAAAAAGAAATAAATATAGTAACTGCATCCAATCATAACCCAACCTGATGACCTTGTAACTTCATTACTCTTTCAAGATTCTTCCTCTAAAGACAGTCACATTCTAGGGATATTGAAAATTGAGACGTTAGCATATACATTGATGCAAGGAAGCATATTTCAGACCATAATAGTGTCACTGATATTTTCCCCTAAGGAATAGTGTGTATTTCACATTCTGTCAGGAATCTTCTGTCTAGAGCACCTAAACTTCCGAAATAGCAAAGGTATCTTTTTCTAATCCTCTGAACAGCTCCATCGCATGAGCCGAAGGAATAGTCTTTTCCTAAGCTACAATTACCACTATAGACCACGATCAGATGCCACAGCTTCTCTCAGTATAAGGCAAATCTCTTCTTACAAGAAAATATTTGTTTCCTGCAACTGAGTGAAGACACAGAGCTTTCCCTCTGGGTCTTCTTTTGTATTGGATTGGCAAAAACACAAAACCAAAAACATTATGTGTTTTCCTTCTTCCTTAACAAATTCATATGTATTTATATCACTTCCTGTAATCTTTCATGGGCTTCCTTTTTCCTTTACATAAACGTCATTTTAGATTTATCCTATCATCATAGCTTGGTATTATACCGTTCCCCTGTTCTTCTGTATACGATTTGGTAGAATGTCTTGAGTAGAATGTCTCAATGAATGCAGCTCACTTTGTCACCATTCATCGCAGTCTATCCTAGCCTGTATTTCTTCTCCCTCACATGTCGTCAGATGGTACACAGGGTGAGGCTTTAGTCAAGAAGGAATGTCACATCAATGACAGATGACCCCATCGGATTATAGTGGGGCAAAAATAATGTCTGTGGCAAATTTCACCTTGATGTCATGCCTCCTGTGTTCTTGTGATGATGCTGTCAGAAACAAACCCATTGTAGAAAAGTGTAGCCCATACCTAGAATTATGAGTAGACCCTGCTCCATGATTGTGATACTAAATGATTATCTTCATAGATTATCTTTTTACTATACAGTTTACCATTATTTTGGAGCCTGCTCCTTCTGCTTCTAAGAACAGCGTACTATTCAGAAATCTGTTGTAGGGTCAAGAGTGTGGCCTAGTGGTAGAGTGCTTGCCCAGCATGCATGAAGCCTTGGGTTCAATTCCTTGATACCACATACACAGAAAAAGCAGTGATGCTGTGGCTCAGGTGGTAGAGTGCTAGCTTGAGAAAGCTCAAGGAGAGTGCCCAGGCTTTGAGTGGCAAAACCCCAGGACTGGCAAAAAAAAAAAAGAAGAAAAAAGAAAAGAAAGAAATCTGCCATGTTGTGCCAGCACTGTCTTTCTGTGTTTCATGTTCCCACATGTACATCAACCTCCACTGATTGACGTAGACTATCTCGGTTTATGCCAATGCACTCTTGGATGGATTTGCCTGAAGATGATGCACTTTCTCGAAAGACTCCTGTGTCGTGGTATCATGGCTATCTATGCATTCAATAAACATCAGGAATTAAAACGTATCCAGCGATGGTTGTTAACTAGACAAAGCCTTTTCTCCCTCTAATCTTAAAACAGTGCTTGGACAGGAATTCTTACTATCTCCCATTTTTCAGATGATGACTCAGAACATTCTATATCCAGCTTGTCCCACACAGGTAGCATCCAATGGAACTTGCTCATGAAATGAAGCTACCTGCATCACCAGTCAGTTACTTAAAATGCTATACCTGTAATACAAAGGCTACAGAAAGACAGATAATGATTTTATTTCAAATTCTGGCCTATACATATGTGCCACTGGTGAAAACGATCCTAAATCATTAGCAGCTGGAGACTCATTGTTTTGGAGAATGGTCATTTAAAGTATCCTTGAGTAAAACTAAAAATAGCTCTCCAATTTCTGAAGAACTTCAGTGCAGACTTTAGGGGAAATCATATTGACCTTTAATGCTTACTTGGATATTATTTTTTTTTTGCATCTTGTACCCTTTGACTTGGCAGCTGATGGAAAATTAAAACTATAGTCATCTTGCCAGCGTTGCATTATAAATGATTGCCTTCTAATGGGCACCGGGAAATAGAACTCTGCCACAGTATAATGCAAGAGGGAAATACTTATCATGCAAAACATCTTTGTTTCAAGGTTCTCAGTCACTGTGAAAAGATGCAGCATGGAGACTTTCAGGGTTATAAAAAGGTAATTACCTGGCTATCTTCAAGGGGTTTGACATGCAAATCAAACAATATATGATTGTGTGTCTACATATATGTGTGTGTATATACATATATATTCTTTTTAAGGCCTCTGTGGTAATTAGGAACAAGATTACAGCAAGGCCTGTGAGATGTCTTATCACTGGGACAAAATTGAAGCTGCCAAAAATCTCAGTTTTAAAAATAAACAATATTGTCTGCATTAAAAAATAAATAAAACAAGCACAGGCAAGTGACTCCACTAGGGAAAATAGCAAATTTTAAATAAAGTCAAGATCAGTATTACTTACTTTTTTCCTTTTGCCTCAGGCTCAGCACGGCACTGCAGCTAAGCCCTTGACATAAACATCAGATGCTTGTGTTTCTGCCATTTACACCATTTACCTCCAATTAATTTCCCAGGGAGACAACTGGAAATTTGCAGAACACACAAAAATTACAGTATGTTAAGACCGCAGGATTCAGGCTCAGGTTTGCCTGAGTTCAAAACTCATCTTTGTGGCTTCGGGATTATCATCTTGGGGACGAAGCACTTTGTCATCCTGAGTTTCTGTTTGTTCTTTTTAGCTTTTTTTGGTTGTTGTTTTGTTTTCCCCCTACATTGAAGCCAACAGTGCTTAGCTCTTGGTGTTGTTACTTTAAATGAACCAATGCATGCAAAATGTATCATCATTCTATTTGATAGATGGGAAGTAACTCTTATTACATCATAAAAGACAGCCTGTAATAAGCTATAGAGATAAGATATAGAGATGGGTGTTGGTGGCACAGGGTATTGTTTGATCTGTAACAGAAGCAGGAGTCTTAAGAATGATAAAGGAAGGCAAGATAGTTGAGACCAAACCCATGTGATGAGAAAGACATGAATATAATTTGGCAAAGAAAAAAAAAAGAGCAGATCCCATTGTTCCTAGAGGATGGGAGTTGGGGGAAGGAATTCAAGGCACAGAGGTCAGGGCCAAGAGTTTTAACTAGTCTTAATGAAACAGGGAGTTCAGGATTTGCAGGAAGAAGAGAAGGGCTCTACACTCACTAACATGGCTTTCTAAGAGATAAACTGGTCTCAGCAGAGTTGACCTTTTTCTCTGCTTAATAAAAATCTTAACAGATACAGAGAATACTTCATAGGTTTTACAAAGGAAGAAATTGGTTTGAAGTTCCATTTTTCATCCAGTGAATGATAGTGGGTCATTGGTTTTGAAATTTTAACTGGGAGAATTCACAAGAACTCCAAATTGGCATATTGTCAAGCTCTGCCGTTAGTTTTAGGAAAATATGCAGTGAAGGCTCAAACATAATGATTTTGCCAAAGCAATCAGTTTGTAGGCACATACTAATTTGTTTTATTACAATTATATTTCCCTCAATTTTAATTTAGTCTTAAAATATCCTTATGACAAAAATTAAATTGCTAAAAAAATTATCCAGCATTTAACCACCCATATACAACTGTTTTATTTTCTCAGCTTCCTGCTGTTTCCATGTATATATATATATACATATATATGTAAATTTTTACACAGTTGTAATCAAAGCCCACAGATAATTTTGCATTCTGGTATTTTTTACAACCTAACATTATAATTTTCATTTTCCCTTTCCCAGAGAGTACATAATTAGCAATCCCTAAGGGATGGATAATCTATTACAGAATGTAGAGAGAAGAGGTATATAAGAAATGGGTCTCTGAGGTTGCAGAGATTAGGATTGCAAATCTAGTTCATGCTTTTTAAAATGACTAACTCTGGGAAAGTTATTTAAGCTTCAGTCCCTGTATTATGAAGTAACAGTACCTCCACTATCAGGAGGTAAAAATAACATACAGTTTATAGAAATACACATTTCAAGGTGCACATTTGTTCCGTACCGGATAGTAGTTACTATATCAGTAGTGTGGTAATTAAGGGTTTGTGCTGTAAATTCATTCTGTATTTAGCACTGAGAGGAAAAGCTCGAGTCTCCTGTCTGTCATCTCTGTGATCCACTTGGTAGATCCTGCAGGAAATGTTGGATGCACTTCTCAGATGTCACATAGTCTGTAACTTTCATTGCATTCACCACATCCCACTCTTGGCCTTAACAACCATCTGCTCTTGTGTCCAATGAAAAGTTTTTTTTTCTTATTTACACTTCGGATGTTTAGTGTGTGTGGGGGGGTATAGTTCTGTAAATAGGTCACGACAGGTGTATTATTCAGTATAGTGTGGCCACATCTTCCCCTTGGCATCCCATCATATCCTGCTTTTTATGCTGTTTTTGTTGGTTACCTGCTGACCCTTTGCAGATTTGGTCAAGGGTCCCCTGGGTTTGCCATTGTTCTGCAGACTTTTACCATGACAAGAGGGGCTTTGAGGTATGCTTCCCAAGATACCAGGCTCGTCCACGAGCCAGAGATGTGGCCTTGAGAGGGAGCTGGGCCTCTTCAAACTTCCATTTTCTCAACTCCTTATCGAAGGGGGTTTAGCATCTGCTTCAGGGGGAATCACTGAGAGTTACATGAGACAAACCCACACCATACTGAGAGTGCAGCCTAGCCCTTGGACTTTTTCTCAAGGCTAGAGCTCTACCACTTGAACCACAGCACCACTTCCAGCTTTTTTTGACATGTAAGTGGTACCGAGGAATCAAACCTGAGACTTCGTGCATGCTGGGCAAGCACTCTACCACTAGGCCAAACTCCTGGCCCTGAAATTGCTTTTATAATGAGTTGGTGTTATAACTCTGTGAACTCCCATTGGCTTTATCTCATCTGGGAATTGTTTTATTCCAACATTTCTTAAATTGTGACCCATGAAATGCCCGAGAGGGATTAAAAAGGACCTACTGAAAAGGGAAGATAAGTGCATTGAACGTGTGTATCTCATCATACAAAACAGTGTTTACCGAAACGAACCCCATGGGAATGGAAACAAGAGGTCTTCTTTGTCTTTTTCGCTGTTTTAGTTTTCTTTTTAACTTGTTTGTTCATTTTTCTTTTGGGGGGAGATAAGGAGGAGGCACAGAAATGGAGGGACAAAGGGTTAACAAATGAAGCCGTGGTATTTACTAGACACTGTTGAAAATGAACTCTACAGTTTGTGAGTGGGGACAGGAGGGAAAAAATGGGAGAGAGCGAAGGGGTAACTGCCGAAAAATATGTGTACTTGTGACTTATGTACCCCTGTGTAGATCATCTTTATAATAACAATGTTTTTTAAAGGGTCTACTATATTCACTAAAGCGTTTGACAGATGTGTCCTTAGCCTGGCTTTCTTCATGATTTCCTGTTGGCACTGTGCACCCATTCTGAAGTTTCTGTGGCTTCTTTGTTGGTCACTGGCTCTTCTAACCAGGATGCATGCCTCTGGGTCTGCTAAGTAATCTCACCTATCATCTGGTCACCTGCTGTTTTCTTTAGAAGTCTAAAGGATACTCTGATGTGCATAGGTATTGTGACTAGTCATGTGTGCACAGCCTGCTTCTGACCCCATACCCAATCTCATTTTCATTGGCTCATTCCCAAATAGGGAATTGTTGTGTTTTTTTTTTTCCTGCTTTTGATGTTTGAGGTAGAAAAGAGCTTGGCAAAGACTCTAAAGGGGAAACATCAAGCTCTTGTGATTTATTTAGTCAGTCCAGGAACTTGAATTCAGGGCCTGAGCACTATCCCTGAGCTTTTACATTCAAGGCTACTAGCACTGTACCACTTTGAGCTACAGTGTCACTTCTGTTTTCTGGTGGTTAACTGGAGATAGGAATCTCACAGACTTTCCTGTCGAGGCTGCTTCAAATTGCAATCCTAAAATCTCTCAGGCATGAGGCACTGGGCCCCAGCTCTTATGTATTCTTTGTTACCTTTCATTCCTGCTTTGCATAGGGGAATTACAGGTAATTAGAACTATTCAATGTTTCTTACCTATAAGTGCTTCTTGAAATGTATGCTTAAGTTATACATGCATACAGATATATTTATTGCATAAAATTCACATAAAATTTAACACTTCAGGGACCAGGAGTATGACCTAATGGTAGAGTGCTTGTCAAGCATGCATGAAGCCCTAGGATCAATTCCTTGGTAACACATACACAGCAAAAGCCTGAAGGGGTACTGTGGCTCAAATGGTAGAGCGCTAGCTTTGAGAAAGTCCAAGTACAGTTCTCAGACACTGAGTATAAGCCCCAGGACTGGCAAAAAACTTAACACTTTCATCATTTTATTTACTTATTGTGTCAGCACTGAGGCTTGAACTCAGAGCCATGCACTTTCACTCAGTATAGACATACCACATATTGCCTGTCTATCATCGATTGACATCTCGGTCATTTTTACCTTCTGGATAGTGTGAATTTGTCTTTTAGGAATATTTCATGTATGAATGTCTGGGTCATAGTTGGTAATATCTTAGGTCAGTGTTTCCTAGCCACCCATTCATTTTTCTAAATCCAAAATACAAAGGCCCCACATTTCTAATCTAATCTCAGTGGGGTTCCAGAATGCTGAAATTAAGTGTGGTTGCATCTTGGTGCTGTGTTTCAAATTCCCAGAAATATTTCTGGAAGAACATGTTGAAGCAACACTAAAACAGCACCAAAAGGAACTGATATTAAAACATGCTGCTTTCCAGGGAAAATACTAAAAAGCCAGAAAGCATGGATGGAGTATTCAATACAAGTTCAAAAGGATAGCCCCATTCTGCCTGGCATACCATAGTATGTGTGGATAATAGAAAGTAGAATCTTTCCCTTTTGTAATTCTGGGCTGGCTGGCAATCTTCATCTTGCTGTTTTATCCCCTGACAAGCCAATGAATGGAGGAGGAGAATGGATGCAATTGGAATTTGAATCACCTCCTAATTGTTTCTGCTCTGTTCAAATGGCCTCAGTTACCATCCCTACATTTTTCTCCCCTAAGTAATCTGCAGCAGGCAGAAAACAGTCATCTTGGAAAACAAGTCCCTCACAATGTTTCTGCCCAGACGCACAAACTGTCACATGGTCTTCTAGAAACCTAGACCCAGCAACTTTTGTTATTCGCATCCCCAGTTTCATCAAAGCGTTCCTGAAGGCCGACTTCATCTGCTTAGTTGAGAGAGGATCTTAGGGTCTGTGAATCCATTCTGTTGACAAAATAGCATTCCTGCATGCCGCAGAAAATGCCTGAACAATCAAGGGACATTTTAATAGGGGCATGCTGAATAATCAATTCAACTGGAAGGCACAGATCAATATTATCTTTGAGATATCTAAATAGCCATTAAATATGAACAGAGCAGGTCTAGCAGACAGAAGCAGAAGGGTCATCTTCTCTAGCACATGAAGTTTCTAATGCTTCCGACTGGGAGATGTGGATTTATTTGGAGAATTAACTATTATTTTCTTCTCTAAATGAGATCCCTTTTTCGTTTGGGCCCTCTCATTTTAAACACTGTCTTATCAAAGAAAGATTACTATGCATCTCCTGTGGGATCTCTCCTGCGGATTTCTGGTTGCTGGTTTTTTTTTTTTTAGCTTGTTTTAACATTTTAAGAAGTAAACATGCTTTCAACTTTGAATGGTTGAACAATTCCCAATTTAGTACTGAGTCCTGTACACCTCATATACACTTCTTTTATTAACTTCTTACATTTCCGTATTTGGTAAACGAACACACCAATATTGATGCATTAAAATACATTTTGCTCACTTTTATTTTCCCCTTCTGATAATCAGGGTTTGAACACAGGGCTGGTACTTGACCACGTGGGCCATGCTTGAAGTTTGGCCCTTTTTTACCCAGGGTAGCTTCAAACCATGGTCTCTCAGGTCTCAGATTAGACATATGAGCCATCAGCACCCTCCTAGTTAGTGTTTAATCCACTATGCTTTTCAATTCCAGTATTTCATTCAGGTACCAGCTTTAGTTATCATGTGTTGTTTTTGGTGTCTCTTAGCTATGAATGTTTCTCAGACTTTCTTTTTTCATTTTTAAAAACTGGTTTTGGCAGTGTTCAATCATACTGGTCAGGTGTTTTGCTGGCTACTGGTTTACTGGCATGTGTCCTATAATTTGACTGTTGCCATGGAATCTTGGAAGACAATGTCAAGGGTCAAATCCCATTCTCAACTCCATCGTATCCAGAGTAGTAGTAGCAGCATGAGTTATGCTTTTGATACCCTTCTTCATCACCTGGCTAAGATGGAAGTTTTTCAGGATTCTCCCTTGTGAAAAAAATAATTTCTTCCTTTTTTTCCCATACTGTACCCAGTTACTGTGCCCAGCTCATATTTAGCACTTGGATTGATGCTTCTTGGAGAAGAATCTACATAAAGTTATGTGAAATTCTTCAGTATGGGACACTGATCTCTTATATTTTTATTGACTTATTTGATCATTTATAACAGTGTGGACAAATGAATACTTTGGGAGTTGGGGCCATAAATCCAGTCATTATATATGTTATTTTGTTCTTTCAATTGTTTCATCTTTGGCCATTGTGAGATCTCTCAGCTGATTCCTTTGTCCATTTACCAACCATTCTTCATGAGGGGTGTGTGTGTGTTTGTGTTTTGAGCCATCCCTTATTAAATGACATTACAAAATGCTCCAGATTCACCTGAACCACTCCTTGCCCTGTTCTAGAATCAGTCATTTTTCTGGGCTGCTCTGGCATCTTTTTTTTTTTTGCTCCGAGCGCTATGTGTATTCCATTCCGAGGGTCTCTTTGAAGTCTTCTCTGATGAGCAGTGTAGATGAATCTACGTCTGCACGCTAATCAGTTGTGCCTTTATACATGTATAGTTACTTCTGGGCAGGGATTCTACCAACCTGAGCCAGGCCCTCAGCCTGAATACTAAGGTAAATGTGAGTTACTATTGATAACTTCCAGCCTAATCCATTTGCCATAGAGATAATTCTAGCCATCTCCACATCTACTCCACAGTGAGAAACTTGACTCTCCATAGACCAATCATTTCTGTGATTTTGTTTTCACTTGTAGTGTAGATGTGCAGTGGTTTCATAATTGTAACCTCTACTTCCTGGAAAACAACTTTATCCCCTCTTCCATGCTGCTTACATGGCTTTTGCCTTCAGGAAGTGCAACACTCTCTACTCATTTCAAGATACTCAGAGAAGTCCCCTCTTCTCTCTATTTCTATTACCCAGAGTGGAGTGTTCCATACATTTTTTTTTTGTTAGGTTCTCTTGCCAAAGCCTACATTGCTTTTAAGGCTATCCTGACCCCTGACATGATTTAAAATTTTTTCCTCTGTAAAGGTTCACTAGTGTGTTGTAAAGTCTTAGACCAATACCATTTTAGTGACATTATTCTATTTTCCAGAAAAGTTGCATCATCCTGAAACTCTGAGAACTTCAGTTCTCTTCCCACAATCCCCTGGTAACCATGGATCTGCTAACACATGTCTATGCCTACTTTCCCAGAATGTGACACACGTGGAAGTGGACAGTACATACCACTTTCTTATTTGATTCTTTTGTTTATCAGTATGTAGGTCAGACCCTCCCATGGTTTTGCATTGCTCAATATCTCATTCTTTGTCATCACTGACTACTCTTGTGCACAAGGTATGGATGTACTACCGTTTGTTTACCTATTGGCTTATTGAAGGACAAGTTAATTGCTTCCAGTTGAACAGAGAGGCAGGTTTTTATGTGGAGATATTTTCAAATAGATTGGATAAATGCCTGAGGAGTGCAATGTTTTGATTGCACAAAAGCCTATGAATAGCTCCTAAGAAACTGCTGAGCTATAGTCCAGACAGGTGTACCAGTGTGCATTTGCCCTTAATTGTGCTCAGGGTCCTCATCAGTCGTTGGCATGGCCATTATTTTAGTCATTTTAGCAGGTATACCATGATTTTTTTTGTTGTCACCAATATGTCATATTACACATCAAAAATAGACGTGGGTTTATGACAAATATTTTATAGGCTTCTCGATCATGCTACTATGGATTTTCTTTACACAGTGTTTTGCCACTGTGAAAACTTGGGCATTGGTCATACATTTTTTCTTTTCTTTTTACTGGGGCTTGACCTTAGAGCCTAGATACTGTCCTTGAGCTTTCTTATTCATGGCTGATACTCTACCATTTGAGCTGCAGCGCCATTCCTGTTTTCTGTTGTTGTTGTTGTTGTGTTGTTGGTTAATTAAACAAAGTTTTCACAGACTTTCCTGCCCAGGCTGGCTTTAAAAACTGCAATCTTCAGATCTCAACTTCCCAAGGTAGCCACCAGTGCTCTTCTAAGCTATTTATACTGTGACTATTTACATACTGTGTTTTACTTTTTATTTTGGATTAAAATATACTGAGGTTTTGTTTGAAATAAACTTGGGTTGTCCCACTTACTACATCTGAGGCCATGAGGAAATTGTACTGGTGTTTTTCTCCCCCTGCCCATTTTTTAAAGCAGAGACAAAAAAAAGAGAAAACCCAGTGGATAAGAATATATGAATTTAATGAGCTTGCAAGGAAAGCTCTAGCATGCCTGGAACATGGTAACCATCTGGTTATTATTGGTACACTATAGAAGGCTTGAGTACTATCTAGAAAACTATAATAAATATATGTATAGTTAATCATTCAGCTGTACTGACTTCCCCTCTACCGTGACTCATAAAAATAGTATAAACACATTTCACATTCATTACATTTCCCACAGCATGGCAAAATAGGATATTTGCAAAGGTAACCCCAAGTGCTACAACTCATTGGCTTCCTGTTACATTTTGTATTACCAATAATCCCTTCCATTTGCTCAGTGCTTCAGATTTTATGTAGGGCCAGCTTCACAGTTATTATCTCATTGGCTTTTTAAAAGTCCACCTTTCTGAAATAAGGAAGGAAGGAAGGAAGGAAGGAAGGAAGGAAGGAAGGAAGGAAGGAAGGAAGAAAGGCAGCAAGCCTCAAAATTATCTGGGATTACAGGGATTCCCACTGGGATTCCCACTGTCCTTGGCTCACCTTTTTCTCTTCCTCCTCCAATAATCCACACTCACAATTCCCAAAGTTTGAAATTTTGTGAAAAGAATTAAAAGAAACCTACTAGAAATGAAAATATTGGATAACAGTAGAACAGATGAAATGATGCTTATCTTAGAACGTTGATCTTTTCTGTCAGCAGTTCATTGAGGGTACATCTCTGAACTGGCTTTCTTTTTTCTTGCCTGTCTTCTCCTTTGCTTTGCCCTCTTCTTCCTTCAGCCTGTTCTCAACCTTTAGGTTTAATCCCTCTGTGAATTTATTCATTGACTCCTTGAACAATTTCCCTTGGGGAAGAGGAGTTACTGGGGCTTGAACTCAGGGCCATTAGCCCTTTTTGGGCTGGCACTCTACCATTTGAGCCATTTCCACTTCCAACTTCTTTGCTGGTTAATTGGAGATAAGAGTCTTACAGACTTTTCTGTCAGGGATAGCTTTGAACTATAATCCTTAGATCTCAGCTACCTGAGGAGCTAGGATGACAAATATAAGCCTCCAGTGCATGGCCTTCTATTAATTTCTAATGAATACTTTAAAGATTAAAATTTTAAGCTGAAAAATTTTAACTTCAAGGAACTCATCGTTTCACCCATAAGAAATAAAGTACAAACATAACCAAAACCCATGGGAAAAAAGAATAGCACAGCTCAGTATTTTTAAAGCCTCCAATTGCAGTTGATTACTGGTTGTGGAATCAATTGGTAGGTCACATTCGGTACTTAAAAGCTATAGAAAATGTGGGCATGAACCATTCAAATGCATGGGCAAATTTTATTTCATTTATGTATGTGTTGTGGGAGCATGGTATATATGAAGTGTTTTTTAAAATTATATCTCGCACTCAAAAGTTTGAAGATAATAGCTTAGGAAGGTGAAGGGCAAACAACACATCTTAGAGTTAACTGTACAGGGGTCATCCAGGAGTTGAAGATTCTGGTTCCTTTGGTACATGGTTGGCCTTGAGATACTCTGCTTCTGACAAGCTCGCTGCTGCTGCTTTTCTGTTGTTCCAGGGGGTGGGGGCTAAGATGGAGGCAGAATTTCCAGGGGGAAATACCTGAGGCTACTCCCCCATTTCATTCAGTGACCACTTCCAAGTGCCAACAAGAAAGCAACAAGAAACAAAACTCTACCCTTTCTTTCCTGGTTTTCCTTTTTGATTGATGGATGGAAATTCGAATCTACCCTGTGTTTCCCAGAGGAGTTGTCATTCTCCAGTTCCCAGATATTAAACTGTCATAAACTAAGGGACCAGAGTTTAGATCAGTTACTGTGGAAAGTTTCACTGTTGTTTCTAAGGCTTGATGCACATTCTTCCTGTTGTCTATCCAACATTTGTGCTTTTCCATCCAGCATCCCTTGAAATTAATTAACATCAGGGTACTTTCTATACTGCAGGCTACTGGATTTTTTTGTTGTTGTTTTTGCTTGTTTTTTTTTGTTTTTGTTTATTTTTAAAGTCAAGGTGGATAGTTTACCATTTGAACTCACAGCTCCTCTTTTGGCTCTTTGCTGGTTGATTACAGAGGAGTATCTCTCAAGACTTTTCAAAGCCTGGGGCTGGCTTTGAACTAAGATCTTCAGATCCCAGCCTCCCTAGTAGCTTGGAGTACAGGCTTGAACCATCCAGCTTTCCATATCTGGCTTTTGAGGACAGGCACAAGAAGACTTCTTGTTCCTTTTTACTTCCACCTCCCACCAACAGTCATCAGACCTGTACCACTTTCCAGGTAGCTGCCAGGTAGACCCCCTCCCTCTCTCTCTCCCTTCCTCTTTCCTCTGGACTCCATCCTGTACAGGGAGATACTGATCAACCCAAAAGAAAGAGTTCATTATTTTGTTTTCCTGCTAATACCATTTAGTGACCCGTCCATCGACCAAAGCAATCTCTCTGCTCCTGGAAATTATGGTGGTTTGTCCCCAGTGTATCAGGCATCCTTTATTTTCACTTCTTTTGTTCTGACCCAATCTTACAGCCCCGCCCCTTGTCCCCTTAGAAGCTTTTCTGCCACTTAGGATTTTGCTTAAATCCTACCTTTTCCCTTAAGTCTTTTTGAGATCCCCATGGGAAGAGTACATCTCTCCCCAGTTTTCTGGTCCATGTCTGTTCCCAGACTGCAGGTGTGGGAGAGCAGATGCGTCGCTGGGTCTTGTCTGACCCCGGATTTCAGGAGAGGACGGTAATGAGACTTGGTGATGATGCCCAGGCGCGCGCATGTCACCCTGAAAGTTTCCTTGCCAGCTCCTCTCCTGTGTCTTATTGTGCGCGTGTTTCCTTGGGCGATGAACCCCCTGCAGGTCTCTCGCTTTCTCTTGTTTAGATGTTGGTGTGTGTGTGTGTGTGCGCGCAGTCACGAAGGAGCCTTGGCTTCCTGGTGGAGGTGCCCAGGAGAGGGGCCTGGCCCTGGGCGCACAGGCCAGAGGAGGCAGGCAGGGCCCCTCGGGGTGCTCTGGATTTCCACCTGGCCTGACGACTCCCCTTCTCCTCTGGTGGGGGGGGGTGCTTGCACGGGAGGGAGGGAGGCAGGGAAGGGAGCAGGCTGTCCCGGGAGAGAGGGGAGCCCGCGTCCCCCCATTGGGCGCCTGGACCCCCACTCTAGGGAGGGGATTTTTTGTCATTCCTCCCTAGAGCAAAGGGCCTCGGCTGGGGGTGGGTCCTGCCGAGTGGATCGCCCTCCCCCCTCCCGCCCGGGGCTCTGCCCCCCCTCCCCGCCGGGCTGTCCCCCCCCAGACCAGGTGTCCCCTGCCCAGGCCGGGCTGTGCCCCCCCTCCCCGCGAAGCTCCCCCCATCCCGCTCTCCTCACCAGCGTTTCTCTCTCCGGCCCTGGCTCCCCGAGCGGTGCGGGGCGGCGGCGGCGGCTGCGATCCGGGCCGGGCAGTGGAGGTGGAAAGCGGAGCCCGCGCGCCCTCGGGACCTCGGGGGGATCTCGGGGCCGCTCACCCCCCCCCCCGGCGGCGGCGCGGGGTGTGCAGGCTCTCCCCGCCCCCGCCCGCCCGCGCCCTCGCCGCCCTCGCCCGCCCGCGCCCCGTCCTCCCCCGCCGGCCCCGAGCGAGCGCGCACCCCGGGCTCCGGCACGTGGGCGCGCGGGAGGCGGCGGCCGCTGCTGCCGCTCGCCGGAGCCCGAGCCCCGAGCCCGAGCTCTCCGAGCGGGTGGCGGCGTTCGCCCTCCAAGCGGCGCGCCCCGCGGGCGTCCTCCGCTCAGCCTCGGGCCCCCGCCGAGCCCCGCGAGCCGCGGCCCCGCGGCCCCGGAGACGCGGACGCGGACGAGAGGGGCGCGGAGGGCTGCAGCGAGCCGGAGTCTCAGCCAGCGCCGGCCGCCCCGTGCCGGGCAGCCCGGCTCTCGGGGCTCCCTCCGCCCCAGTCGCCGCGGGAGGCTCCGGGCAGCGCGCGGCGGCGGCCCAGCCGGGCTCCCCAGGGCGCGCCGGTTCCCCCCGCCGAGTCCCCGGTGCCTCCCTCCCGGAGCCCGGGCGAGGAGAGCGGGAAGTCCGAAGTCGCTTCCCCCGCCAGCTCTCCAACTTCCCGGGACCCCCCCCCCCCGCCCGCCCGCCCGCCCGGAGCCATGCGCCCCCAGCCGGGCGGCGCGCCCTCTGCCAACTCCCCACCCATGGCGCCCGCCGCCCTCGGCCGCCCCGCCGGGGACGCCGCGTAGCCTCCGCCGCCTGGCCCAGGAGAAGAGTGAGTGAGACACCGAAGGGGTTTCGGGGGGACCCCGCGAACCCCCAGTCTGCTTAGGTCCCCTGCAGTGGAAGCGTCGAGATCCTGGGGTGAGTAAGTAACCGGCCCGAGGCTGTAGCCCCCCAACACCCTGCCAGCCCAGCAGGGGTGGTAGGGAAGCGTGAGAAACTCGGGGCTCCCCAAACCTTCTGGGGTGCAATGTTGGCATTTCCAACCCAGTGGACTGGGGGGAGGGAGGAGGGTTTCCCTTCCCGATTGTCAAACCAAAGATGATACCCCCCACCCTGTCTTCTGCTCCCCAAAGAGATATAGGGGCTCTGGACGCCAGGCCGCTGACTCTTCCTCACTCCCCCCCCCCCCCAATCTCCATCCCTGTGCCATTTGGGGCTTTTCCAGCCCGCGTGTTAAACCAGCCTGAGCGCTTGGAGATCCGCAGCCACTGGGGCGCGCTGGGAGATCTTTGGGGAGTGTGTGAGAGAGAGAGAGAGAGAGAGAAAGAGAGAGGGAGGGAGGGAGGGGGGGACAAGGGCAGGTGAAATGGATCCCTTGTTGCTTGGGTTGGGTCAGGCCACCAGGTGTACCTAGGCAGGTTTGGGGCTGCCTGGCTCAAGAGTCCAACAGGTGGCCCATCCAGAGTCCTGGAGCTGATTGCTGGGCTGGAGAACTGCTCCCCCTCCTCCCCACGCCCTCCTGCCTTCTTCCCTCCCCCCCAACAGTTCTGAAACCCCTGGGCTGGCTGGGCCACTCAGGCTGGCATCTGTGAACGTGGAGGAAGAAAAACGAGCTCTCTCTGCTCTCCCGGTCTGATTTGGGGCCTGCCATCTGAAAACAGCGGCCTCCTTTGTGTGCTGGACTGAGATTTCAACTTGCAGGCAACTGAGGGGCCATTCAGCCAGGGGATGTGGACTTGAACTCTGTCTTCTTCCCTGCCAATCGTGGTAGCCAGGGATTCTGGCTTCCCGGGGCTAGGCAGAGAGCCAGACCTCAGAGTTTCAGTCTTCTGTACTCTGGTGTTAGGAGTGTGTGTGTGTGTGTGTGTGTGAGTCTTGCTAGAGTTGATTTTTCTTTACCTCCATCCTGAGAGCTCTAAGGACTGGGAGGGTTCAGCATACAGGTGGCAGGTGTGGTGACAGTGGTGGCAGAGTGCTTGATGCAAGAAAGGAGAGACACAGAGACAGTTCTGCTTCTGCGACTCTGGACTAGGATTACTTGCACGTGTGCGTTTTTGAAAAAGTTTCTCTGAAATTCATCCATCTTCCTAAGGGGAATGAGGAGTTGGAAATCTGAGCTGTGAAAACCTAGATGGCTGCTCCTCTGTAGTAGAGCTGTCTTAACTGCTTAGCATCTCCATTCCTCAGTTTACCCATTTGGCGGTTGGGAGCAGTTACCTCTGTGCTTGTCTGTTAAGAGACACTTAGGTGGGTGTGGGGATGAGAGACAGCTGTCTGTGGGGTGGTGGGGAGGGACCAGAGGATAGGGAATTTTGGAATCTGCACACACAGCCTGCGCACAGTTATGTGTCCTGAGAGGGCTGTTGGCTTTGCCATGGATGGGGATTTCATTTGCTGTCTGCATTCCCAGCATGCACTTGGTGACACCTTATCACCACCTGCTCTTAAGGGGAGGTGTTTCTTCTTTGGGTTGGAGTCCTGAGTGCTCCAAATGCAAATGTACCCCGTGGCAGTGGGGCTGGGCTCAGGGATTTCACTCCCCAGCTGGCCTTGGGCTCCAGAGCCCTTTGGCCTTTCTACAATTGATGCTGCATTTTCTTTTTCCCTCCAGTTTAGCTTCCCTCCAGAGGAGGGCTCTCTTCACTCTTGGCCTCTGCCTTTGGATTGCTCACAGCTAATCACCTATGAGGCTCTAGTGAGTTGTAGCATCCTCTCGCTGATTGTAGGGGGGTGGGGAAAGGTTTGTGCATCTGCCAGGCAGCTCTGTGTTAGAACGGGAGCCAGGAGCCAAGTGGAGGGAAAGGCTGACAAGACGTCAGAAAGAGACAGACATAAAGAAATGGCCTGGAGAAGAAATAAAATGAACTGGAGGAGGGGAAGGGGGCGAGAGAGAAATGAGCTATGGGATGGAAAGAGCAAAAAAATGAGTGGGCCAGAGAAATGGAGGGAAATAAAGGGAGAAGGAAAGAACAGAAAGAAGAGAGAAAGGGACAGGAATAGGACAGAGGTAGAGGAGGATGGGAAAGCCAGGAGGGATGGACTAGAGGAGGCAGAGGGAGCTGGAGGTGCACACACTTTCTGTTCGACTTTTATAAACCATGCCACTATCCTAAAGAAGTCGGCATCATCCGAATTCTTCTTTTGGGGAAGTCGGATTCTGCAGGAACTGCACACCTGCTTGGGATGCAGCTGCATTTGGAAAAAGTTTAGATTCTTGGTAAGTGCCCAGATCTATAAGTGCTTTCCAGTTGGGGTCCCGCTCACCTCCCCACAGAGGCAGGAGGGTTGGTGGTCTAGGATTATTTTCTCTAAACTTTGTTTCTAGTGGAATCTCTTGGGTCATTCGGAGACATTGCTGTGTCCATTCCTTTGGGAGTCTGGAAGAGAAGTAGGTGCTCACTTAAATCCCTGAGGGGATTGTATGCCATCAACACTTTGTAGATGGCGTAACATCCTTTCTTTCTAGTTCTGTCCCTTCACTTTCTCCCAAGAGCGGTAGCTAGTGTAACACCCTCCCCCCACCTCCTCTATCCCATCTTCTCCAGAGAGGAATATTCCTTGTGAATTCCTCTTGATAGAAGGATAATCTTGGGTCCAAAAGCTGTTCAGCCAAGGTTACCTTTCCACGAGCCCCATTAATCACAGTAGACCTTGGGTTGACCTTGCTAGGGATATCTCAACAATCACTCAGAAGGGTGTTGTACTGGGTATTCCATATATGCTACTTTCCTCTGGAATACTCACACAGATCCTGTGCCCTAGGCACTGGAAACCGCCTCTTGCATTTCATAGTTGAGCAGATTGGAACTCAGAGGTGTTGCATAACCAGTCCCACAGAAGGACACGGTTTAGGTGGCATTTGTCAGCAGGCAGCTTGCAAACTTCCTATTCATATAGGAATCAATGTTTATTTTAAGTTCATGCTTCACGTCTGCATCTGCATGTTACCATGTACCCCAGTGATTTCCATACTTCTTGGATTTGCAATACTATGAATTCCTTCCAGACAGCTTCAAGAGGAACACTTCAAGCCTCTTCAGCTGCCAGAAAAATAAACACAGAAATAAAAAGTAGCTGACTCCTTTGTATGTTGCCCTACACAATGATGTACCACTACTTTGAAAGCTCCTTGAGAAACAATTGGCAGACACTGGTTATGTTTATGTTTTTTTTTTTTTTCGCCAAGACAGGAATTTTTCAGTGTGGCTATTTATACTAATAGGCAGCCCCACACAATAATACAGGACCTCCCCTAGGGTGCCTCTGGGTCCAGAGTACCCAGCCATCTTCCAGTTTGGTGGATCTGTCTCCTTCACTATAATGCAGTTGACACCCTCTGATGGGACCCCATCTCATTCTGCATGTGGAAGGGAACCCTCTCTTTCTGGTCCACTTAACCTATTTTCTAAGTGACCTCAACATCTTTTTCCTTTCTGTCTCATTGAAAAGTCACCAAAGGTGCCAGACATCTTGTCTGACAAACAGTTCTGTCATCTTTTCCCTTTCAGATCCAAATTTTCATCTTTGGAATCTGTCACTTTTAACCCTTGACCTCTTATTCCAGGACGGTAATTGAGCCTTAGGTGGCTGTGATAAGCAGCTGTCAGATACGAATACATGTATTTCAACAGGACCACAGTCACTGGCGAATAGAAAGCAGAAACTTTGGGACAATATTTAGTTGGTTCAGTTTACTTCCAAGTAGTTACTTTTGCTCATCCACTAGTTGGGAAGAGCTGTTATGATTTAATTTCATGCCTTCTGCCTGTTAAGGTCTTAGTACAGACATTGTGCCTTTGCGAAATTCCTGCAGAGCTGGGTTCAATGTCTTTGCTATTGGCTTTTCCAGGTCAGCGGGGTGGGGGGCGGCGGGGTAGAGCTGAAAGGGGAGGCATTCCCGCCCCTATTCTCTACCTGACAGTCTACATCTGGTATTATGGAAAGTGGCATCCACAGGCCATGCCTGGCATGACACAAGTGTACTAAGACATTTTTGCATGATTAAGTAAAATGCATTCAAAAGCTAAGAGCTAATTCCGTGGGAGTCAGAACATGTGGCCATTATCCTTTAAACCCTAAAAGCAAATCCATGCACACATTGTGATTGAAACCTGTCAGGTCTAACCTGGCCCTGGAGCCTCCAGATGGCCCACAGAGAAGAAGGCGACGCAGTGAAATCAGGGGTTGTTGATGAACTCCATCGCAAGCTTTCAGGCAAGCTTCATTTCAACGTCGCTTAAGATGTGATTAGAAGGGACGCTCTGATTTACAAGTTAATACGATTGTATCTGTACATCCAATTAGTTGCACAGAAAGACACATTTGTTTCTCAGTCCAAAAAGTTTGAGAAATTAATAGGCTTCGAGAGTGGGAGCCAACATGAGAGAATCTAATCTCTTGCCAGCTTGAAGGAGAGAAGAGGAAACTGAGGCTCAGCTATGGAAGGGGACTTGCTGGAGGTCACACAGTGAGGTAGTGCCTGAAGCAGTGAAGCAGCTCAGAGGTTCTTGGCAGCGAGTCCAGGACATTCTGGTGGCTACTGCTAAAATGAAGGACCATACTCACGGTGCATTTCTTGTTTGCTCTGAAGGCGTAGTTGGTAGATTATACATATACGGCCTGCCCCTTGCAAAAATCCAAGATAAAACTGTCAAAAGGGAGTAAATGGAATCTGAGGGTCATGGTTCAAAGCTGGCTTGGGTGGAAAAGTCGGTGAGACTCATTTCCAATTAACTACTAAAAAGCTGAAAGTAGAGCTATGTCTCAAGTGGTAAAGTGACAGCCTTGAGCAGAACAAGTTAAGGGACAGTGCCCAGGCTCTGAGTTTAAGACTCAGTTCTTGTTCTGGGTCTCTCTGTCTCTCTCTGTCTCTCTCTCTTCTCCTCTCTCGATTTGCTGATGGAGAACAGGCTTTTAACATCAAATTGTGGGAGATCATCTTGTCCGGCCAGGGGAATTACTGTGTCTTCTGTCAGTGAATAATCACAGTCCAGTTTCGTTGGGTGGGGTTGGCAAGCCTCCAGGGATGCAGGGAGGTGCTGAGGTGGGCTATTTCTCCTGCCTTGTCAGCACTGATTATCATTGTTGTTGAGAGCTAGCCACACTGCCTGACACCGCTCACTGATCTCTGTCTCCTGGTCACCACCACCACGACTGCAGGTGATAAAGATGTGTGTGTGTGTGTGTGTGTGTGTGTGTGTGTGTGTGTGTGTGTGTGTGTGTGCGCGCGCGCGCGAACCACATCCCATGTGTCTGTTCCTGAGGTCTGTTTTGACTGCTTCATTTGGTCGCTCTCCAGAGTGGAGCTGTGGCTCAAAGTGCTGGAGTGCTTAGCTTTGAGCAAAAAGAGTTTAGTGGCAACACCCAGGCCCCAAGTTCAAGCCCCATGGCTGACCAAAAGTATATCAGGAATAACCATGAGGTCCAACTAACATAGGCCAGATTCTTATTTTCAAGCTTTACTATCTTACAGAAACTCTTAGCTTAAATGGAGCTTAGAGGTGATCTTAGATGGCTGCGATGTACAGAGCCTGTTTGGTGTCATTTGTTTAGTACATGCCTGAATGACTTCTGCTGAAACTTACAAATCCTTCCTATGGGTTATTTGCTATTTCCTACTATTTGCCGTTTCCGGTCGCTAGGTCACAAGATTCCAACATTTTCCTTTCTGCTCATCTTTTAACTTCCTGCTGTGGTTTTATATTGATTTGATTGTGGGACTCTTAGGCATTGAGCTCCATTGTATTAGTGCATTTTTGTTATCTATGACAATAAGCAGCTTGAGAAATGTTATTTTAAAGAGGAAGCATTTATGTGAGTCTTTACAGTTATCAGAGGTTTTAGACCAGGGTTGGTCTGACCTGGGATTGTGGTGCTAGCATCATGGTGGAAAGTTCACAGCTAGGGCATGAAAGAAAGAAACCAGGACTCCAGTATTTCGCACAGTGATGCCACTTCCTCCCGGTAAATTCCATTTCTTTAAAGGCTCTGCCACCTCATAAAGGTGCTGTGAAAGAAGAACCAAGTCTTTAACCTATGGGTCTTTGGGGGAACATTTCAAACTACCACAACCACATTCTGATGTGATAGACTTTTTACAGATGGGACAAAATGAGGCTTAGGGAGGTAAGACCAATTATTTCTTGTCCATCATCTCATGACAAGCTAGTGGCCCAGCTAGTGATAGAATTTAGCTTCCTAATCACCAGTCTACAGTTGTGAGTGACGGCCACCTTGATCTTGGACTCGGAGTGTGTGTGGGGCTCTACTGAGCTTTAGTTAACAACAGATTGCTGTCATTGATTATTCCTGATCAATGCCCTTGGACTTGACCTTGACTTCAGTGTCACCATCCATGGAAGGCTCCTTGCTATCTCTTGTCATGGTGGAGATGGAACATGAAAAGACAGAGGCAGTAAGTCACACAGAACTGTGGAGTTGTTGTGTGTGTGTGTGTGTGTGTGTGTGTGTGTGTGTGTGTGTGTGTGTGTGTGTGTTGGTTCTGGGGCTTGAACTCAGGGACTAGATGCTGCCTTTGAGCTTTTATTTGCTCAAGGCTAGTACTCACCATTTAAGCTACAGCTCTGCTTCTAGGGGGTGGGGAGGGTAGGAGGTGGTAAACTGGAGACAAGAGTCTCACAGACTTTCCTGCCCAGCTAGCTTTGAGCTATGATACTCAGAGCTACTTTTCTTTTTTTTTCTTTTTCAGATATTTTTTTATTGTAATTAATAGAAGGGTTACATTATATTCACCAGATAGAAGGTGCATTACTTCACAAATGGTTATCACCCTTTCTCAAGTCTTGGTCCCCACTTCCCTCCCCCCACCCCCGCCCCTCATCTTGTTTTCCCCCCTTCCCTATCTGATTTCAAATAATGAAATAAACATATATACAATATATCAGATAACTAGGTGAAGTTCTGTAACAATATGAGAAAATCAAGGGACAACAAAAGAGATGAGAGATAACATAGTACATTAAGGACAACAATCACTCATTATATGGCTTTTGTTTCTATATTCTGGAGATCCTTTCATTTAGTGTCACACCATACGGTCTTATGTATCTAGGTTTTGCTCTATTGTAAATCTCTGCTAGGAGAGCCCAAGGTTTCTACTGATTATGACAAATGAGGGAAACCATTGAGCCTATGTTCCTTTGAGTCTGGCTTACTTCACTTAGTATGATTTTTTCTAAGTCTTTCCATTTCCTAACAAATGGGGCAATGTCATTCTTTCTGACAGCAGCATAGAATTCCATTGTGTACAAATACCACATCTTGTCGATCCACTCATCAACTGAGGGGCATCTGGGTTGGTTCCCTATCTTTGCTATGGTTAATAGTTCAGAGCTACTTTTCTAACAAAGCAGAGAATGGATTTGAGTGATCATGAGGGCTGACTTTCATGAGCCGGTCACCTTCCAAAGTTTTCACCTCTCAGCAAGGCTACATTGAGGAATATGTTTCCAGGTGTGAGCTTGATGATTGGAGAAAAGAGCAATGGCGAGGCAAGGATGGGAGTGAGAGGCCTGGGGCTTCTCTGTTGCTCTATGCGGACTGACTATTCAGGAAGATCTTGGAAGATAGAAGCCTTCATGTCCCCACAGGCCATTACCTAATGGACTAAACGCAGAATCCAATGTTACCACATTGGATGTGTCTGGAAGCCTTTATAGGACTGATGGGGGGGGAGGCGGATGGATTTTTATGGAATGGTAATTTTTATTTTATTAAAAAGTATTCATGCATGGTAAAAAGCAGCCCTGTAAATAGTGAAGTAAATATTCTCCTGTCCCCTGTCCATTTCACATTCCCGATTGTCCTTCCTTGATACAGTCATATTACCAGAGTCCCCTGTGTCTTCCTAGATATACTTACGGGTAAAACACTGACCCCGTATTTTTCTTCTTTCATAAACACAAGACCATACCATATAAGTAACTTGTGTATGTTTTTTTTTCATTTAAGTGACCTATCTTGGGTATAATTTATATTAATATTGAGGTGTCTTGCTACTTTTCTGAGCTGCACTAGGTGCCATCTCGTGATTGTTTTAGCTTTAATAAGATGCTAACACCTCAATAGTACAATTTAAATTATTTCTTACAAGCTTTAGGTTCCTGGGTATTTGGTGGCTCATGCCTATCATCTTGGGTATTCAGGAAGCTGAGATGTGAGGGTCGTATTTCAAAGCCAGCCCAGGCAAGAATAAGTTGGAAAGTGAGATGTGTGTGGCTCAAGTGGTAGAACACCAGACTTCTAGAAGCAATACGGAAAGGAGATGGTAAGGAAAAGGAAACTTCACTGTCCAAAAATGTCCTACTTGTTGTTGGATAAGTAAGGCTTTTGTAGTAGTCTGAAGCAAAAGGAACGGCAGAGTCATATTTCTTTCTCCGGGTTTCAAGACAGATCTAATGATAGAATCCCAGCCCTTTAGTGAATACGATTACAAAGAATCTAGCTGCTCAAGACCAATTTGTAACCAGCGCATCAAGTCATTCTGTATGAAAATGTCAGCTTGCATGTGGCCTTGATGAGCTAAGATGGAATACCCGGGCCAGTTCCTCATACTATCCCCACTTCTCTCTTCAGAGCTGGCAGGACCAATTTGTGTAGGAAAAGAACAAGATTTCACTCTGAATGATGGTGCTTCTGCCGAAAGAACTATCCAGACTAATCAGTTTATTTTTTTTTATTGATTTTTGTCAACTGAAATAAATGCACAGGAAAGAGCAGATCTAACTATTTCCTCAAAAATCCAGTGGTCCCAGGGGTATGTTTCTCCAATGCTTCTCTCTATGATGTCTAAAATAATAAGCATCTTGGTAGGATTTGAGTGATGGCTTTGCCGCTGACACTATCATTCTGCATCGGCCTATTTGTACATGTCTCCATTTGTGTACTTTTTGGTTGGTTGTTGCTCTTTCAGGTTTTACTTTTTAATTTTATTTTTATTATCTTTAGGCCCCCGGGGGTGGGGTGGGATCACTGTGTAACCAATCAATTATATGAGTCCAGTGTGTCTTGCTTGGTTGAACCCATTTAATCTTCCTTCCCTTTCAACCCCACCCCTCTCCTCTGTATGGAGTATCTATAGCCGCTCTGGATGTGCCACCCTCCAGGTACCTCCATGTACTCAGCATTCCAGAAGGCTGAATGACTTCGGTGTGATGGATTCCCTCGCTGACTGTTGGTAGTTGACTCATCTTATAGCCCCTCTACTCCCCCTTTAGAGCTGGCAGTGGGTGGGTGTTGGACTGAAAGTTCAATCATTTCTCTCATATGGTTGGCTCCCTTAGCAGCCCACCCCTGGCTTCAGTTATCCAATCGCTAATGAGGATTGTCATGTAGGAAATTCCAAGACATTCAAAAGCTGGGCTGGGCACTCTTATTGTTCAGGAAATTGTGAAAGGGTTAGGAACTCTGGATAAGGAACCAGGGTTGAAGATCAAATACCAACATAAAAGATTCTCTCTAGCATCCCTGACTGCAAAGTTTTGGGGAGCTGTTCTCTCAAGTCCTAGGGCAGAAATCAAATAACACTTTTCTTTGCTGTCTTGTATCTTCACTGCAGCATATTTGGGTGAGGTTTTCCACAAGCTTGACAGAGTGTCGCCATATGCATTTGTATGGAGATCTCCCGACACAAAAGTCAAAGTCATTATTTTATACTTTCCCTTGGCAACCTGTTGCAAAGGGTCAAGTGCAATGTAGCCCCAAGATCTCAGGTAAACCTAGGCTTCTGCCTGGGTTTGCGGGACATTTGTACCCCTCCAAATATCACACCAAAAAAACCTTGAACGGAAATCTTAGCTGGGTGCTAAGCAAGGAGCAAGCAAGCAACAATAAAATTACTCAGATTACAAATACCAGTATTTGTATCAAGGGCACATCATACATTTCACCAGCCTTGAGCCAGCTAATAGGAAGCCAAAATTAAGAGAAGTGGACCCCCCCAAAATCTTGCTTGAATCTAGGATTTGTAAAAGGACCACATGCCACTAGCTTTCTTTGACTTCCATATATACTTCCATATATACACACTGATAAAGGTAATAACCACTTGCAGAAAATTCAGCTATCAGTCAGAGATACTAGAAAGGAAACAAAGTGAAAAGCAGACTTAAAACTCCTGAGATTTGTCAGGAATTGGAATAATCAGATATAGAACGGAAAATAACTGTGTCCGAATGTTTCAAGGCGCAAAAGAGAAAAATTTAAAATACAAGCATGCACAAAAGACCAAGGTGTTGATTAGGGATATTAGACAAAGATAGATATGCTACAACTTTTCCAGAGAAAGCAGCTGAATAAACCATTGAATAAAATAAACAATGCAAAGATAAAAATAGCATTGTAGACAGAGCTCAAGTTAGCGGAGGAGGGAGATATTGCCTCAATAATACTCAGCACAGAGTGACAAGAAGTTAGAAGATGAGACAAGAGGAACTTGGCAGGTTTTCTTTTTATATTAATCTGAGTCTCTGGTACAGAAGAGACGAATGAGATATGATATTTGTGGACATGGTGCCTGAAAATTTGATGACTAATATTAATTTAATTACAGGGGGGGTTCCTCTCCCCCATGGTTCCTCTCAAATCTTTGCTGGCATTTATTGTTGTCTCCTTGACCACGAACGACCATTCTAACAAATGAGATGGACTCTTCTGTGTTATTTTGATTGGTATTTCTCAAGATTTCCTCAAGAAAATAAAAATAGATCTCATATGACCCTGCGATATACCCAAAGGAATGTAAATTAGAGAGATGCCCTACACACCCATGTTTATAGGAGCAGTGTATGTAAGATATGGAACCAACGTTGGTACCTAACAACAGATGACTGGATAAGGAAAATATGTATTTGTACACAATGGAGCATTTTTTCAGCCATAAAGAAGGAAACCATGCTGTATGCAGGAAAATAGATAGAACTGGAGATTTTCACATTAGGAAAGACATACCAAGTTCAAAATGTTTTATGTTTGAACTTCCCAACTTCTAAGGTTAGTATAATAAGGTCATTATTCTCAGAATTCAGAGGTGTTTTCCCCCCTAGCTTACTGATCTTCTTCCTGTTCCTTCATCTTGGAAAAATAACATTTGTTTTTGTAACCAAAAACCTAGGAATGGTCTTGACCAGTTGTCAGTATTGCCCCAATTTCTTGGTCAGGGCTTTCAATTCTCTTTCTTCACTGTTCTTGTTCTTTATCCTACTAAATCTATCACCCTAAATATACCTGAAGGTTATGGTTATCACAGTTGTTCATGCAGCAAAGGGATTTTTAACAAATTGTATTTTATTGTTGGGGTAATGCATAGAAGGGTTACAGTTACATTTGTCAGGTAATGGGTACATTACTTCTGGAACCTTGATACCCCTTCTAATGTTTTTGCCCTCCTTTGCTCCCCCCACCCGCTTCCAACCCTCTTGTTTTCCCCCCTCCCTATTTCAAATAAACAAGTTTATATACAGAAAAAAAGAGAAATAACTTCACATAGTCCATGAAGAATAACAATCACAAAGATAAACCTCTTGTTTCCATAACCTAGAGTTCATTTTGTTTAGTCTCATCCTCTATCACCATGTGTCCACAGGTTTTGAGGTATTGTGATTTTTCTGCCAGGAGAAGCAGAGGGCTTTTTAAGAACACACTGTCTCACTCCATCCCTAGAGTTCTGCCCTGAAGTCTTGCAGCTGTAGCAAGTGACAGAGTAAGGCTGATATTGTTGACGTGGAGACTGTACTTTGCAAACCATGGCACGAAGTGTCTTTGTAGCTGTGGCAGACAACAGTATCACCACTTCGAAGTCTCTGATGATTTCCTGTAAATACTCTGTAGGATGAAAGATTTGGGAAATGGTGTTATTTTCACAGTGTCAAATTTCTTATTGGCAATTTCGAGAAATCACAGCGTCTCAACTTCCTTCCCCTCCCCATAGGTATTACGTCTACCAGTAAATAAATAATGCAGAATAAAAAGAAACTATTGAGCTCTGTAGATAAAGTGTTACACAGTAGATATAAAGTATATTGAATTAATAAACTCGATTCAACTCGAGGACAAAGGTGCTAGGTACACAAATATAATTCACTACTGGGTTTATGGTATTCTCTTCTAGCCTTATACAATTTCATATCCTTTCAAAGTGTAGGCCTTTCAAATATTTATCAAACCTGTTTTTATTTTAAACAAGTGTTTGAAGCCATCCATCTTTGAGATGAATAAATAAACCCTCCTGTGTGTTTGGGAATATTACCTTATCTTTATGAGTGTTCCAGAGTTGCTTGCAGAAATGATTTCACATCGTTCTTAACAACAACCCTAGGAAAAGATTAGGGGGAAAAAGAAAACCACACAAAACATCCTTGTTCACTGTAAGAAAAATGACCAGAGAATTTAATTTGCTCATCCAAGGACAAGGGCTCAGTCAGGTGAGACTCACATGAGACGTCGGTACCAAAAGCTACTTGGTATGGAGACATGCTGGGTAGAGGAGCTTCAGAGACCATTTAATCCTGGTTTCTCGTAAACAAGCAGATGTCTTGATTTTGGGTATATATCAGTATCTATTGTCAGATCACCTGACTCTTTGAGGAAAGAGGAAAACAAAAAGCCATTGTAGTGATAACCTGCAACTTCGGAAGGTTTACATGTGTTCTTTTATTAACAGACACAAATGTATTAGTGATGGAAAATTGTTAACCCATGGAAAATTGGTGTGACTTGGCCGGAAGATGGTTTTCAGTAACCCTGCTTTCCGACGTTGATTTGTCCTTGTTGCTCTGAGGAAATTCAATTTCCTATAATTAAAGGCCCTGAAATAGTTTCAAAATTTAAGCTAATATTGTAGAGAAGAATCCCAGGTACCCAGAGATTAGAAGCTATCCCTGCCTCCATTGGAATCTGGTGTAATGCTACAGTACCATCAGAAGCCCTCCAAATGAATTTGTGTATTTGCTACAGTATATTTTACAGGATTTATGTAAATAACGGTTTTGGCTTTTAACATGGGACAATTGTTCTAAGAATCCCTTTGGCTTTTGTCCCACCATAGGGAAGAGAGTTTATTTAAATAAAAAGACACTAGAGGGGCCGGGAGTTTGGCCTAATGGTTAAAGTGCTTGCCTAGCATGCACGAAGACCCGGGTTCGATTCCTTGGTACCACATACATACAAAAAAAAAGCCAGAAGTGGTGCTGAGGCTTAAGTAGTAGAGGTTAGAGCCTTCATATCCCAGGTATAATTTCCCTGCATCTGATGGATGCATAGTAAAGAAATCACTCTGGAGAGATGCATGAGAAGATGCATTTAATTTGGGAGCAAAAAAAAAAACAACCTGTACTTGTCCATTGTAATTAGTGTTCAAAGATTAGATTTCTCTAAGGATTACCTCTGAGCTAAATGACATACTTTCACGAAGAATGAGAACTTAAAAAAAGAAGAGGCTATCCTAACTATCACGAAATAGGTTTTTACAAAGCGCATTTTATTTAGTTTGTGAATAGTGAGGGATTGTCCTTTCATCGTAGGAAGCATTATAGAGCTTGTGGACTGATTTGCTTTGAGCTGAAGTTGTGCTTGCGTCTGCCTGTGAATGTAGGTGGATTTTTTTAATTAAACCTGATGGTTACCTGGTAGTCCCTAGCAGTCTTTATCCCTCCAGTGTCTTCATTATTTTGAGCCTCTAAGTATCTCCTGTAAATATTTGGATTTATAACTCCTGGGATAGAGAGGCAAGACCATGCTTTTAGGAATAATGAAGTAAATTCAGGTGATGTGATTATTTCTCTAGAGAAGAGATACAGCAAACAGTTGGTAGACTTTTAAGGATTTTACTCGTGTTTTTTTTCCCTTTTAATCAAAAAGGGTTTTTTTTTTGATGATTTAATATCTAGCAAACACCTCTGTGTATTTAGTGTCTGGTTTCTCAAGGGCATTTTTATTGAATATGCATACAGTGGGGTCATAGATGCATCTGTTTTGAAAGATTAGAGATGTTCACGGCTGAGATTTGGGGGAGGGAGTGATAAGAAATACTTGCTATCGAGAGTTTTACATTTTGTGGGTCTGACAAATTAACTGCAGATATGGATGTGTGATTTTATGCTTTAAAATTTTTTTTGTGTAAGGTGAGCCCTGAAACACTACGAGGCTTGTCTCAAAGATACCGTGTAACTCTAAAATGATTAACTTTGAAATGATACCGTGTGTTTGCCGTGAAGCTCTGAAATTAAGAAAAATGCAGCCACATTATTTAGCCTAACTGAAATAAGATCCAATGCTTTGTCATTGTTACGTTTTAATCCATGTAGCCCCCCATAGTTCAAGGCATTGCACACAGATTTTGTTGTCTTGATTATCTGAAGCCAGTCCTGGTAGTACCAAAAGCTTTAAGTGAATTGTATGACCCCTGGAAAAAGCACTTGACTTCCCTGAGTCTGTCTCAGTGTGGTTAGCTCTTGGTTCCACGTGGAAGAATGTGGCTATGATGTCTGGAAGTAATGCCTACATGTGTCAGTGGCTAAGAGCAGGGACCAAGTTGCCATTTGTGAAATCAGTTCTTGCACCCTGCCTGCCAAGGGCATGTGACTTTAGCTTATGTGGCATTCACAGTTCGTGTTGAATTGACATACTTTTAAATTTAGAGACACATTTCTCCAAAGCACCTACAAGTGGTTACCATCCCCTGTCGAGTGTTTTGTCTTACAGTGGCATTATTCCCGAATCTTCCTTGAATTAGGAAGTTATCACCATGACTAGAGAGTCAAATGAATATTTTAGAATCCTGAGCTTTCTGGTTCTGTGTGTCTGTTTCTGGGCCTTCTATTTTGTTCCATCAGTCCTCCAGCCTGGATTTTTTTTTTGATGCCAGTACCTACCAGGGTGTTTTCTTCATTGTTGCTCTGTAGAAGAGGCTGAAGTTTTGTATTGTTTTACCCTCGGTATCCTGTTAAGGATTGTGTTTGTTATTTGGAATCATTTGTGCTTTCCTATGAATTCTTGGATTGCTTTTTCTATCTCCTTGGAGAACGATGTTGGGGGTTTGATTAAGTATTGCACTGAATTTGTAGGTTGCTTTGGTCAATATTGCCATTTTTCACGATATTGATTCTGCCAATCCAGGAGCCTAGAAGGTCTTTTCATTTCCTTATGTCTTCTTTACTTTCCCTCCTTAGATTTTGAAAAAGTTTCCACTGTAAGAGTCCTTTACATGCCCTTGAACTTGAGTGCACCTCTGACCTTCTGTGTTTATATATAAGGGGCTTTAATTAAGCACGGCTTTGGCTATAGAGCAGGCTGGCTAGGAATAGCTGTTCTGCAGTGTTTGACACCTGCCATCGGGAGAGAGGAGGAATTAAAAGGCAGGAATTACAGTGGAGACCCATGTGCTCAAAGGGAGACAATTTCTGGCACTCAGCATGAGGGAAAAGGAGAAATGAGAGAAGTATATAGCAATTATGCAAATAATTACACTACATTGTACTGCATTGGCCTGCAGAATTATGACATCAAAGTGGAGCATTGAGCATTTTTAAGACTACTTTCTTGTGTTAAAGAACTTCATCCAATTGTGAGTATTCTTTATTTATTTTTGCAATAGGCGAGAAAGAGGAAATGTATTTTATCTGGGCCTTCATTTATAGCTGAACGTTTATGATTAAGGCATTTCATCTCATAAGGGCTAATTTCATGCTTTGTAATAGTTGCAGAGTTGTCTGGGGGACAATTTACACGTTTGTAATTATTTCTATCCTGTATTTACAATTCTCCTTCAACTCTCCATACTTGATGCCTTTCCAGATATGAATTTAGGCCTGAAAGTCAGCCTGATTTTTTTTTTTATAGCAGTGAAGACTGGAGACTATCCAGAAAAGCAAGCAACCCGTGCCCCAATCATCTGCCTATGCAGCTCTGTACCTGATGACATTATATATTAACCTTAGGCCCTTTGTGATGTTGGCAGCATGCATGATATTTCTCTAGTTCCATCCTCGCAGAGTGTGGTATATTTACTTCATGATTCACTGGGAGACATTATCATAGCTCATGGAGAAATTGTATTAACTTTAATTTGTCAAAATTGAGTGCTCTACAAGACACTGAATCAAGCTGATTTCTTCTAGCTGGTAAATATTTATTAAAACAACCTTAACAAAAAAAGATTAGTAACTTACTGTACCTTACCTGGGCTTATTCACATAAACCATGAAAACAATATTCTCGTCACCTGTGACTCAATGTTTTATTTTATATCTGTTTGTTTGTACCGTTCTGAGACTTGTGCCATGAGTCTAATAGAACAATCAGACCTCCCAAATCTAACATCATAAAGCAATTTGTTCTGGAGTCATTTACTTTGTGAGAGAAAACATATACTTCACCTTTCACTATAAAATCAGGGTATTATCTAACACTTTGTCATGGTTAAGAGTTTTCTATCTAGTGCACAGTGATGAGTAAATTAAAAAAATATTTCGTGGAATTATTATTATTATTATTTTTTTGCCAGTCCTGGTCTTGGGCTCAGGGCTTGAGCACTGTCCTTGGACTTTCTCAAGGCTAGCACTCTACCACTTAAGCCTCAGCACCACTTCCGGCTTTTTGCTATGTATGTGGGGTACCGAGGAATCAAACCCGGGTCTTTGTGCATGCTAGGCAAGCACTCTACCACTAGGCCAAACTCCCGGCTCCCTATTTTTGTTTTATCTTTTTTGCAGTCCTGGTAATTGAACTCAGGGCCTCCTGTGTGCTAGGCAGGTGCTCTACCACTTGAGCCATACCTGTAATACCCTTTCTGCTTTGTTTATTTTCTGGGTAAATATCTAGCTTCAGACCCAGGCCAGCTTGAGCTTTGGTTCCACTTGCAATGACTTGTCTTGATCTGAGTGAAAATTTGTACACCGCCATCCTCAGTCATTGTGCTTCCCTTATAGCTAAGGTTGCATGGAGTTTTTCCACCTTTCATGTCTGGACTGGTTTTGAACGATGATCCTGTTATCTTCACCCCCACCCAAGCATCTAGGATTACAGGATTGTGTTACTTTATCTGCCAGAGTAGTGTTTTTTTTTAAATTTTAAGGTAAATATTGCACTGTATTTTTCCCCCCTCTCATGAATTTTTGGGTTTGTTTATGGGGTAGTTATCCTTGTGTGATTTTTTTTTGTGACTCTGATAATAATTCTGGGAACATTTATTCTCTCCTGTGTATCTTCTCCATTAGGGAATTTCTCCATCTCCAAATAGGACTCAATTACTCAGGTTATTAATGATTATGGTTCTGTGAAGAGCAGAGTACTGGATCTGTAGTTGGTGGTGACATAGATCAGCTTATTAGGTATGTGGTGGCTGGTGATTACCAAAGATGTCAATAGTTGTTTTCATCTTTTGTCATTTTTTTCCATGTATGGAGGGAGGACACTGTCGAGCTGCAGTTTGCTGAAGAAATGACTCGAGAATAATTTCCCTCCCTGTGACGATGTTGGCATTGTGTTGTGAAATTAGAAGTTCTATATGTATATGTACAATGTATAGGTATGTGATGGACAAGAACCCCAAATCTTTGACTCCAGAGGACCCTCAACACAGGCTTCTTCAGGGCCAAGCAGTGGTTGGATGTTAAGTAAGTCAGTTTTCTCACCGGTAAAATGAAGATAGCAATATCAAGGGAAGATAACCTCCTTTCTATACAGTACCTCTGATGTGAAAAATTATTTATGATGATGATGATGATGATGATGATTGTTATTAGTCCATCATGAGGCTTGAACTCAGGGCCTGGGCACTGTCCCTGGGTGTTTTCCACTCCAGAAACAGCTCCACTTCTGGTTTTCTGGTGGTTTCATGGACTTTCTTGTCTAGGCTGCCTTTGAATTGCAGTCATTGGCTCTCAGCCTTCAGAGTAGCTAGGATTACAAGCATGAGCCCCCAGTGCCCTGCCAATGCGCAGAATTGTGAGTGGATTAAAAACCTTTCTGAGCAATTCTGGGGCTCGGCCGTGGAGTAGTACTTCAGACACAATTGTGGAGGTTACTTTAGGTCTGGGTAGGGCAAAGCTCTGTTGTTTATGAGAGTCATTTACATTATCAAAACTTTCCTCATTGCTGCATAGCAGACCACTCTAGATTGTAAAAATTGATCCATCTTTCCTTTAGTCTCACATCAATTGTTGGTACCTTGGCCAGTAAAAAAAATAGTATTGTCTGAATGTCACATAAAACCTCATTCTCATCAACAACCACCACAAGATCAAGAATGGATACTGTAATGTTTGCCCCTGGCCTAAAGTTCACCATCTGATAAACATGAGCTACAGTTTGATTATTGTTCTTCAGCTACAGTTGCAAGTGTGTGGGTCTAAAATGGGTGCATGGCTGGACTTACAAGAAATGCAATTGTTTTGTAGATATGGCTGGTTTGCATCAACCACTTCCCTGACAAGCTGTCCAAGGAGTGGCATTTGTCTTCATCTCAAATGGAAGGTCTGAAAGCTTAGATGGGACTTGGCATAAATGATACACTGCTGTGTGGGTGATGCCAACCACAGAGATGGCAAGGGCTTGGCACTCCACTGATTCTGCTTTCCACAGCATCCCAGGCCTCTATTCTGTATCAGGTTTCAGTGTAATCTCATCATAGTGGTGGTGAGGGACTCTAGATCTGTCTGTCAGCCTTGGACCACAAGCTTGAGGCAACAGCTTTATCTTCTGGGAAAGGCAGGAAACGAGCATGTTAATACCTTGCTGACACTTCTGGCTTAAATTTGTATATTGACTCAGTTTCTAAGCAAGATTGTATCTGCTGTACCAGGTTAGGAGACAGAAAACATGCAGTTTCGTTATAAAAGAAAGATGTAACCCAGTTACTGATGGCTACTAGCTACTCAGGAGGCTGAGATCTGAGGTTCCTGGTTCAAAGCCATCCCAGATAGGAAAGTCCACGAGACTCTTATTTCTAATTAATCACCAGAAAACTGGAAGTGGCACTAGGATTCAGACTGGTAAAGATGAAATCTTAGGAACCTTTTTTTCTTTTTCTTTTTAAGTGTTTATGCCCAGGCTGACATGAATCATGATCTCACAACTTCTATCTCCAAAGCAGCTAGAATACAGAGCACAAGGAGGGAAGCATTTATTCAGCAAATAGTAATAGGATTTAACTCTCAGAAAGTTGAAATGCAGTGAGGAACCCGCAATAAAATTGAAAAATAGAAGAGATAATTTTGGAAAGTCTTCAGCCATAAGAGCCACCATTTTCAGTGAAAGATTAGCAGAGACAGGGCACTGTAGACAGCAGAGCAGTGAGCTTTTATTCTTTACACACTCTGTGAACAGCAGCAATAGCCACCCCCAAATGGAATGGCCTACGAGGATCTCTTCTCTCGTTCACATCTGCAGGGCAGCTCGACTCAGATAATTTGGGTTGGTGTTGAGGAGCCAGCTTTGTTCTAAGATGTGGGTTATCTGTGTTCATGCCTTGCAGGCTAAGATTTGTTCTACTTCTCTGTATTTTGGGAAGCAGATTGAAAGGCCAGAAGGTACCCAGAATATATGTCTTCATGGCGGATTACCGGTGTGTGCATGAGCCTTAACCAACTGGTCAAGTTCACAAGGGTTTTTGTGTATAATGTGCTTACTAATGTCTCACCAGCCAAAGCATGTCACGTGGCTAATATACATCCTATTTGCTAATGTCTCATTGGTCAAGGCAAGTCGCATGGCCAACCTCTGTAGTCATGTTTGCTAATGGATCATTGGCTAAAACCAGTCACGTGACCAAGCTCTCACCATCAGTAAACTCCCATGGGACAGTGTATGAAAGTGGATATCTGATGTCAGTTAATTAACAGTGAAGGCCTCTCTTGACAGTTGAGTTAGGACATGAATGTCAAGCTCATATCTGCATGGGGGACCATGGGGAGTTATTTAAGACAGAGACAATATTAGCCGCTTACAATTCTTATTTCAACTGTCAAATGCACCTGGTTAACTGTATTTGGTAGATTGTCCATTTCTTTAGACTTCTCCATGAAAATAAACCCTGATAGTCTTTCAAAAGGTTACGTCATGGATTTAACAAGAAAAAAAAAAGGATCAAGAACAATAATAACAACAAAAAAAACCCACTAGGAAAAATGGAGTGAATCTGGGGCCCTAATAAAATTTTCTGTGCGGAAGAACAGTTATTATCAGTAATAGAACAGGACACCGAATTCAGCATTCCTTCCAGATATCCAGATTGCTATGTGCCAAAGCAGGTGCTCGACCATATGTAATATCTGGAAATGTGCAATAACAATCAGTCGGATGACCATGAAGCCTTCCGTGGACAATGAGGATTAATTTAAAAGCAATAAAAACATGGTGTTAGAAAGACATCCTCAAATGTGTCAAGCTGAGATTTCCAGTTCCTTTCCCCAGTACACAGACAGAGAGATAGGGGAGTGGGAAGGATTGAATAGGTGTCAGCTCAGATCCAGAGAGATAATCAACAGTGTTGTAATACTGTTAGCCCGTTTGTGAGTGTGCTTATGGGTGCTTCTGTCCCTAACTCAGCAGAGGTACCCTCCAAACAGGTCATCTTGGGTGAGCTTTTCCATCTACTGTGGGGACTTTCACCACCGTGGCTGTGAAGAACCCTGCCTGGGGTAGCTCCATTGCTCCCAGATCCATTCTACCCCTGTGCATAGAGAAATCATGCATCTGTCTACATGCCACCCAGCAGATACAGCTATACTGGCAAGTGTCCCCTTGTTAAAATGAACCTGATTGGAACTATCTTTTTTTTTTGAGATAGGACGAGTTGGTTGAGTGTTTTAAATTATTATTATTATTATTATTATTATTAGGCAGGAATATGGTGGAGGAGGTGGGATTTGAAAATGAACTGTTAAGCACAAGGAAAATGCATCTGGTCTGGGGCTGTGGTTACTAATTTCTGTGAGCTCAGTGCCTACTTTAGCTTTTTTCTCCCACTTTTCCTCAGTTGCTAATCCTCTTTCCTCCCAACTGTCTGCTTCTCAGCTCCCTTTGTCACATTTGAGCTGTTTCTCTGTTCTGCTTACGCTATGATTTATTCTATATTCCTTTTAACTGCTTATTCTGAGACTATCTGAAAATGATGGATCTGACGCATGTCATATATATTTAATTCGTCATGTTAAATGTACATAGAGAAATAAAACATATATTTGAGAAAATAGGTCGTTGGTACTTTGGGAAGTACCATCTAATCATTTCTTCCTAAGCTCATATATATGTATATATTTATTTAAAATTTTATTTATTTAGCCAGTACGGAGAGTTTGAATTTTCCACTCTAGGCTGGCATTCTACCATCTGAGCCGTAGCTCCACTTCCAGCTTTTTTACTGGTTAATTGAAGCTAAGGGTCTGGATATTTGCTATCATGCAAGGTGTGAAAATAAAACCAAGAGTGAACAGACCACCACCCTCAGACCTAGGCAAACCCTAAGGAGACAAATTAAATTCTATTTCACAACTTGGCAGGGGCTGGGGTGGGGGGAGGGAATAACTTGATGCTGAGAATAGAGGGATGATTCTGACTGCAGAGTGGGGAGAGGAAGGAAGGTCTAACTGCATAAGTGCCCACCATGATAGACCCTCAGAGCTTAAAGGAGCCAGCCATGGTGGGGTTGGGGGTGGGAAGAGTTTCCTGGGCAGATGGGATATGGAGCACATACATATTCAAAGGCCCAGAGCTTACCATATAGGGATCTGAAGGAGTAGTTTGGTTAGGGAAATGCAATTGAGGGGGAAGGTGGCAGAAGAGGGTGTTGAAGAAGTTGGGACTTTAAAAATTAAGCTTTTAAGTAAAAGTTTTTTCCCCCAAGTGCAATGCATCGTATTGGAAGGTTTTAAGCCATGAGATGAGAATGTAAATCCAGTGTTTAAAAATTATTTTTGGGCTGGACGCCGCTCACTTGCATCTGTAATTCAGGGTACTGAGGAGGCTGAAATCTGAGGATCATGGTTTGAAGCCATCCTAGGTGGGAAAATCGTGAGACTCTTCAGTTAACCACGGGGGGGGGGGGGAAGCCAGAACTAGTACTGTGGCTCAAAGTGCTAGAGCACTAGACTCTAGCAAAAGAGTTCAGGGACAGAGCCCAGGACCCCCAGTTCAAGCCCCATCCCCCAAAGAATAAAAATCCCTTACGGCATTTTTCTCTGAGCCTGTCCAACTCTTACACCCAGTTGTGGCTCAGTAAGTACTTACCTCCTTGTTGAATGCTGCGTTCATTAAGTACTGCTTGCTTTGCTGAGCGCTATGCTCAGTAAGTAATAATTAGGCTGATGTGTGCTGCGTTCAGTAAGTATTGTGCAAGGCTGTGTTCAGCCTTGAAATGGTGGACTTAATAAGTACTTGCTTTGCTGAGTGTTCCACGAGTATTTGGTGCCTTATCGAATATCGTGGCTGTGATGGATTGCAGAATTACCTCGCTTGTGTAAGGGATGAACTTAGTCCTTCTTATAAGATTTTATCCAGGAAGCTAGAAAAGTTTATAAGAAGGTAGGTTTCCTGTTCATTTCCTCTTCTATTTTCAGTCCATGAATCACAGTCTTGAGTGCTAGGTCTGGTTTTCCTTAAACAGAGAAGTATTCTGGATATTTGTATTTCCATTGACATCTCATTGAGTGATTTTCAGGGTTGTGATTTTCAGAAGTGGGAATTTTAAACATCTAAAACATGCTAACACTTCTGTCACCTAAACGAGAAAATATCGTTTAGTGATGAAGGACCAAAAGTGGACACCGGAAATTTGTGAAGGAGAAAAAAAAATACGACGGAGAAAAATGAAGGTATTCAGGTGACAGTTACCAAGAAGAAGGAAAGGTGATCACATGAGCAGAGCATTGAATGTAGGTGGACAAGCTGATCATAAAAAAAAAAAAACAACCCAAAAAACAAAAAAACCCAAATTTGTTGTGAGTTGTTTTTTCACCCAATGTCTGCATTAAAAATTGCAACATGCTTATGGACATCTGAGTCTTAACATGCTTGTTAGAACTTGGTGCGATGGTGTGTGTGTGTGTGTGTGTGTGTGTGTGTGTGTGTGTGTGTGTGTGTGCTGTACTGAGGCTCAAACTCAAGGCTTTATGTTTGCTAGGTAGATGTTGAACCGCTGAACCTTGTCTCCAGTCCTTTTTTTTTGTTCCTAGTTTGAGACAGGGTCTCATTTCTTGCCTAGGCACACAGCTCTACCTTGAGGCTCCCATGGTATAGTTTCCACAGTAGCTGAAATAATAGGTTCTTTCCATTACCACCCCTCCCTCGCCCTGTTGCCTTGTCTGGTGAACTTTGTGCCAGGATTAAGACTTGAACAGCATTCCTCTTGACCCCTCCCTCCTGGAGTAGCTACTATGACAGGCGTGAGCTCCTGGCGCCCGACTGTACAGAGGGTTTTGTAGCCACACCTCCCTTCTCCAGTTGCCAATTCCAAACTGGAAATGAGATCTCCATCAAGTTAAGGTGTGAGATGGGACAGGAGGTGGGGCCCTCCTTCACACCTTGCTGGACTGGTTTTTTTTTTTTTTTTTAACTTGCCTCACAATCTTGGGGTCAGTTGAAGAGAACATTGCTCTTGTTGCAGGCCTAACCGGTGAGTTTTATTCCGGGATTATTATGAAAAGCTCTTGGAGTTCTCAAGCTGTTGTTACCCTTTTGGAAGTGAATCCTTCTGGAGGTCAGCCCAGAGTACTTCACAAGCATTCTTGTCCAACTAGGAAGCAGAGCCAACGGAGCCATAAGAATGGAGGGACTTCTCTTCCTGCATCTCTGCTGAAGACAGAGTGCCACCAACTTATTTCTGTACACACACCTGCTCTCTTTCTGAAGGCCAGAGTCCAAAATCCAATTCACTTGCCTAAAAATCAATGTGTCCATGGGGTCCAGGGAGAGGGATGTTTCCTTCCTTTGCCTTTTCCAGCCTCTCCTGTCTAGCATCCGACATGGCTCATCTCCTCCTTTATCATGGACGCCGTTCCAGTCTCTGCCTCTTTCTCCACACCCTCCTCCTGCTCCCTTCCTCTGATAGACACCCCCACGAGCACACTAGGCCTTCTGGAAATCCAGTTCCCTCTCCAAAGGTCCTTGGCACTTCTGATGTTTTGCTGTGTAACGGAGCATTTAAGGCTACCAGGGGTGAGAGCAGGACGGTGGAATCCATTACTTAGCTTATCATAGTTCCACACCAGCTTGTGAATCATAAGCTTTGATGGTGGCCGTTCTTCTTGAATACATCTGTGCCACGCACGTTGTCCTTGTGATTGTTTGTGCTCATCTTTTTTTTTTCCTTCCAGTTTGCATGAGGATGATTTTTTAATTTCCCATATAGAACAATGTAAAGAAGGAATTCTGCTCTATGTGTATGTAATATCATTGCTTCTTAGGGATCCTGATTAGACATGCAAGACACTGAAAATAACACTTAATATGAACTTCGCTTGGTACTCCAGAAAACACTAATACTTCAAGTCTTGCTTGATCACCCATGGTTTATTTATGTTGATACATATTCTTGTTCCCTTGAAGCACCTTCTCTGTCTTATTTTTCCAAGTTATTTAGATATCTCATTTATCTTCTTACTAGACTGGGAGCTTTTTGGAGACAGTGTCCTTTTATACTCAGTAGCGCACACATGACTGAAACAACATCAGATGGATTGTATGTAGTCGTGCCCTTGAAAACCTATGAGCTAGATTCTCAGACAGGGGATGGATGTAACTTGGCTGAAATTAGACAGCTAGTAAGATACAGTGCCAGTGTTCAAATACTCTGACATCTTTGTCTCTGCTTTTATCAACTCTATTATCCTTTTTATTACTGCAGTATGTACGGAATGAATAATTATTGCTTTATAGCCAGCATAGTACTTTTACATACACTATCTCATTAGATCCCCATTAAAATAAAGGACAGACAATGGTTACTTGCATCTCTATATTAGGGCTGAGCAAATAGGCACAAAATGGCCCAAGGTGTTCGTTCATTCCTGATCCAGTCTTTCTTAGATATTCACGGAACCTATATGAGGTGCCAAGCCCGGATTTGTCTTAGGAAGTGGACACAAAGAAGAAGAGCCGGTTATCTCATGACACTCATGGGACCTTGAGAACAAAGGATTGTGTGTTACATTTTGGCTCTAAGGAAGGGAAAAGTTTTGCAGGAATAGTGGATAAGAGCTATATTACATCAGGGCTAACGCAACAGGCTTTTCTCCATCTCCCTCCCCTCCCCCTGCCCTGCCACAGTGATAAGTTTTCTTCTTTAAATAAATTTTTTTTATGGAAGACCCAAGGACAACCACACACAAAAAGGAGAATTCTATCCTGATGGTGTTGGGACATGAAGGTTTTTTTTCAGTAGATCTTGTTTTGGCTCTGTTTGGACCAACATGGCTGGGGGCGGGGGTTGGGTTATTCTTGACTAGATTTTTTTTCTGCCCTTCTCTCCTCTAGCTTCCTTTACCATGGAGGAAACAGAGCCTCCAGGTCTGACACTGGACAAGGATAGATTTCATAATGGCCAAGTTTCTGAAGGGACAAAATAACTGAGTATTTCCTAGAGAATCACATAGTGAGTACAACTGTGACATAAACTATGTATAATAATAATAATAACAACAATACTAGTTGTAATAAAGCCCAATGAAGCTTATGAGAAAAATGGGATGATGGGAAGTAGAAAGAGGGTTGCTCTCCTTTGCAGTCTAGCAATCTGGAGCACGTGTCTCTGCCTTTGAGAACTGATCTTTGCAAGGTATAAACTGAAAATCGACATCAAACTCTGATAATTCATCAAAGCGAAAAATTTGCTACAATGTATAGTAAATTATTTCTGTATAGCAATTAATTTCTGTAATGCAGCTAGAAGTTACTTTTAAAGAGTTCTTATCGATCCTTGTGGCTTATCCCCCAAAACAGGAGCCCTTGGAAATTTGTAGAGGTGATTTATTGAAACCATCCAGCCCCACCACAGTGACACCAAACTGAATATCTCATGCAGGATTTTGCAATCTCTGCCTAAGTTCTTCTTATATAGATAATTTTTCCCCCCTTTGACTGTCATAAGAGAGGTAAAGAATACATTTCTTTTTGGACAATGTCACCCCCCCCCCAGTTTTCCTCTCCTGTCTCCATCCACAAGTACATCCATAGTTCATTTTTGACATAGTGTCTAGTGAGTATCTTTATTCCTCAGTTTGTGTGTTCACCTTACACTTCTAAGGCATATAAACAAATAAGATGAAAAGAACAGAAATAGCAAACAGAAAGGAAAAAGAAAGCCTCATTTCCATTCTTAGAATTCATTCTGGTAGATACTATTTTGTGTGATCAGATACACATAGGCATTGTGCCTTTTAGTTCCTCTCCTTAGAACGTCCTCCTTTGTCTCCGTCTGTGTGTGAATGCCTAGAGTCCTGTAATTTATCAGGCTGTGATGTATTTTAGATCTAGCTTCTGACTATCACATTGTCTCTTAGAGTCTGTATTGTGGATTTCTTTATATTTCCTGGCTCAGGAAGGCTTCTTTCACATGTCTTCCCCTGATATATGAACTTTACCTTTTCTTGTACATGGTATTTTTTTTCTAAGCCTGGAAGTTCAATATAAGTGGGATGTTAAAAGTATCTTTTCATATGAACAAGTTCAGCAATGTTAAAGAACAACACAGCATAATATTACAGGGTAAGACACGAAAGGTGGGCTGGTTGTTGGAAGATATGCTTGCTTGTATCTGGCTGCATTTTTGCTTCCAGGTTAGAGCTTCTTTAATGTACTTCTGGTGTGCAATGCTGTGCAATGTACAAACACAGAATTCACGATATACTAAATGTCATTACAACACTTTCTTCTTCCAAAGAAGAGATAGAGAAGACTCAACCTTTCATAGGAAAAGAGTAAAACACATGACTGCTAATCATAGCAGCTCAGAGTGGGCCAGCTCTTTGGTGGATATGCAGAGCGTTTAACAAACTGCAGTTGAACCCAGTGCTATAGCTGGTATTTGGAATGACTCCCAAAGGCATCCTTACATTCTCCTTTATTTCTGAGGAATTGCAGAATGAACCTAGATTGAGTTCTAGTAGATTCGAGCCATTATGTCCAACCCTCCTCCCTATGTACAAGAAACAATGTAGACACATTTACAAAGCCCTTGTTTCTCTTGTCTCATTAGTCTGCTGATGTCACTCAGTTCTCTTCAGTAAAGAACCTGCCACCTTATTTTGGAAAGGCACCAGAGAAGCTTTGTGGATTCTAGACTTGCATTATGTTGGCCCGATATCTTAAGTCAAATGTATGCTTTCTGGAAGGATTTGATTGCAAATGGTTGAAAATAGCCCCTTTGTGCAGCCAATTAAAATAGTGACACCAGTGATGTGTTCTTTCTCTTCTCCTTAGTGGAGGTCCTGTCAGGAATTTCTGTACCTTAATTGTCTCCTTAGAAAAGAAGGAAGAAAAAAAAATGAAATTCCCCTACTGTAGTATACATGCACTTTATTTATGCCTGGCATTTCCATCTGGTACCGTTGCAGTGGTGGCTGAGAATTTCATACCTTGTTGATTTTTGGACATGAAGCATAGGCACCTTGGATGAGTGTGACCCCCGCATCAGATCGGGTGGCATTTCTGTTGATGGGGATGTGAGACAGTTTCATTAGGGACAAAAGACAAGTCACGCTTTCTGCAAGCACTCAGTTTTGTACGGATGATTTGCTCAATTAACATTCAGTGCCAACAGTGATTCTCAAATGGTTCATGTTCACAATACACTCCCCCCCCTTCTCATTTGAAGGGAAGAAAAGGCCCGAAAGACTCTGAGTGAGATAATTCTATATGACATAATCCGTTTGACATTATCAAAATGTGTCTTAGACTTTTATAAAATACCTGTAATTATCACTCTACTGACCTGTTCTCTCTTTAGGTCAGTGCTGTGGTGTGAATGTTCGGGTTCATTCTGCTGGCTTCTCCTATTTTATATAGACAGATGCTTAGGTCTCTTATGTAAAATGTGTAGAATTTGCATTAAATCTATACTCATTCCCCTGATATGCTTTTAGTCATTTTTGTAACTTAAAGTATTTAATACAACATAAAAGCTATTATTTAGGGAGTCAGGACAACCGATGTCTCTACATATTCAACAAACAGCATTTCATTTCATTTCTGTTTTTTTTTTTCCTGGCCTTGGGGCTTGAACCTCCCAGCCTGATACTCTTCGTGCCCAACTATTGTTCTACTACTTGAACCACAGGGTCACTTCTGGATTTTTCTTAGTAGTGTATTAGAGATGAGAGTCTCATGAATTTTCCTTCCCTTGTTTGGCTTCGAACCATGATCCTCAGATCTCAATCTTCCAAGTAGCTAGGATCACAGCGTGTGCCATCGGTCCCTAGGCTTGCAATTTTATTTTTTTTAAAGTATTTTTCATGCGCACAGTTGGTGAGTCAAGTTGTGGATGTTGTTGCTGTGGAGAATTGACTGCATTCTTCTAATGAAATCATGAGCTGACATTGTGTGCTCCTTTTCCTGTCAAGGGACACCCATTTAAGGACCATAGACGTTAAACAAGCATAGCTATTAATAGTTAGTCAATTCAGCACCTGTTATGTGTGTGTGTGTGTTTGTTTGGTGTGTCTGTGCTTCTTATGCTAAATGAGCTCTGATACCAAAAGAAGAATATTTTACCTAATCATTCTAAGATAGTAAATATGAGATTTTAAGGCTCATTATTTTTCTTAAAAAAATCTAAATAGGGCCCAGGAGTTTGGCCTAGTGGTAGAGTGTTTGCCTAGCATGCACAGAGACCCAGGTTCGATTTCTTGGTACCACATACATAGAAAAAGCCAGAAGTAGGGCTGTGGCTCAAGTGGTAGAGCTCTAGCCTTATGGAAAGCCCAAGAACAGTGCTTAGGCCCTGAGTTCAAGACCCAGGACTGGCAAAAGAATTCTAAATACCTTCAAAGTTCATTCAAATAAGAATTTTCTAAAATCAAAGGATTTTATCCAGGAGTAAGCATGACCTAGAATGAGAGAGAAGTAAAGGGAAAAGAATGGGAAAGGGAGGGATAAAAAGTGAGGGAACGAAGAGAAAGAGGAAGAGAGAGACAGAGAGAGGGGGTGAGGGTGAGGAGAGATGGAGAGGTGCAAGGTAGATTGTGAGTGGGGAGTTTGTTACTTCTCTAAACTTCAGTTCTGTCCTCTGAGAATTCAGAGACATTGTCAAGATACAATCGCCTATGTAAATCATGTATATGTAAGCACTTATACATAGAGAGGAGAATGCCTTAATTCCAGAGGCCATTGGTAGTAAATTGAGAGTACCATGTCATAAAGAGGAAGTAAGGAAGGCCAGGCATTGGTGTCTCACATCTATAATCCTGGTTACTCAAGGGGCTCAGCTCTGAGAATTGCAGTTTGGAGCTAGCCTGGGAAAATTTGAGAGATTCTCATCTTCACCTGAGTAGCAAAAGGCCAGAAGGGGAAGTCTGGCTCAGAAGGTAGAGCAAATAGCCACAAGAAAAAGCAAAATGAAACAACAACAAAAAAGGATGAGAGCAAGACCACAAGGCTTCAAGTTCAAGCTATAGGACTGTCATGAAAAAGTGAAAAGAGGAGAAAAGAAGGAAGAGGAGGAAAAGGATAAATAAGACAAATTGCAACAGAGTTTCAAGGATTTAAAAAATAGTTTGGGGTACTGTAGACTTAAAATGCAAACAAATTGAAGTCATGGAAGTTGGGTCCCATTGATCAAGTGTGGAGATTGTATGACTCTGGCTGTGGTTACTAACAGTAAATCACCTGGTACAGAATCTCTGTTCCTTTAAAGTTAGCGCCTAGAACAAATTCATATTCCCATTGACCCTGAAAGCAGAGTCACTGAGAATATTCTGTATTTTTCATCGCAGTCACTAATGAAGCACAATGAAAATAAGCAACCTAGATTAATGGTAATAGCAGTTACTCACTCTGGAGTTAATTCCTGATGAAAATAAATTTGTAGCAGCTTGCACCATTTTCCTCTCCAGATCTCCACTTTCTGGGGTGGACAAACTTGGCAAAAAAACATTTTCTCATTTTGAACACAAGGAGCCGTAACTAGTGGCAGCGCTACAGGAATGAGCAACAAAATTATGAGAGGGAAAGAAACAAGTGAGGAAGAGCAGACTTTCCTTAGCATCCTGTTTCTGTCTTACCTGTTCTGATGCAGTCCATGATACAGTTTATATTGTCAGATTGACTGCATATTATGATCATGAGCTGCTGTAGTCAGTAAGCCAGCTGTGGTACCTGTTCAAGAGAGGGGTTCTTGACTCCCGTTGTGGGCTGGGACTGTAATACAGATAAAGTAGGATGGCAGATCCATCAGAGATCTGTGCTTGGAGAAGTGGATAGATCTGTGGGCGTCTCTGATACCCCTCTAGGCCGTAGGAGGCAGGGCAGGACTGGAGGAAGTCATATCTGAGCCGTGTTACTTCAGAGGAATTAGTTTTAGCCTAGAAGTGGACAAGGAAGGAAATTGCTCCTGAAGTTCTGGAGTCAAGGAAAGAGAGGGCAGAATAACAAAAAAAGAGACTGAGTAACAGAGGCTAGAGGATTTTAGAGCCATGGCAAGAGGTGAGGCTAGACCGGTAAGCATGGCAAACTAAGAAAGCTGATGAGGATAGACTGCGTTTGGATTTGAGTGAGGAGTCTCTGATTCAGTTCAGCCAGGGATGAAGATTGGACCCTAAACAAAGCCCTTTTTCAAGCAAAAAAAATAAGTGGTTTATATATATTCTTACTTTGGCTGCTACCAGTTTCTATGTGTCTTTGCCATCCGTATTTCCCATTTATGTGTTGGATTGGCCTTGGGGGCTTAGCCATCAGTTCCTTAGGGCATGTGAAAGTGATATTTGTCATGAGTGACAACATTGGTTTGGAATCCATGATTATATCTTTCACCCTCTAGAGCTGTTCCGCTTACTAAAGAAAAAGGAGTGTGGGTAGTATTGCCTTCTCAGAACAAAAATGCATCACATCATCTGTGGTAATGTCTCTCCTTATCCCAGACTCATTCTCTTGCAAATGATAAAACCCAAAATCCGGGGAGTCTACAAGAAAAATGAAGATGTGTTGGCTCATGTCACTCAGGTGAGTGACACGTCACTCAGGTGACACCAATGTGGTTACAGCCCGGGGGTGGTTCCACATGACCAGTTTAGCTGGAAGCCACTGGCCCTTTGCTGTAAGAGTCCCAGGAAGATATTGGAATGGCTTGCCTTGCTCATAAACCCATTATTGAATCGATCTTGATGTTGCAGAGATTAGTTTGGGAATCAATTAGAACATAGCAAGAAAAGGGGAAGCAGTGTGATATTTTCTGAGTCCAGGTTGAGGGAAAATGCTGTTGGCTTGCAAAAAACTAGAGCTGCCATGAACCACCATTGCTCTTCTTCTGTTCGTCTTCCTTCTTGTCTCTATACTTAAAGAGAGCGAGAGGTTGGAAAAAAGACATAGAAGGAGGGACAGAGAAATAGGGAAAGAAGGGAGAAATCCATCCATCCATCCATCCATCCATCCATCCATCCATCCATCCATCCATCCATCCGTCGTCTCTACTTGTTGAACCATTCTTGAGTTTTATTAGGCATATTCGTAGGAATGAACAACCATGTCCCAGTGAATCTATTCTTTCCCACGCAAAGAGTTGTCATTCCCAGCATCTGGCTGATTAAGAACCGCGAGAGGAATTCCTTGAAGACATAGCCCAGAGAGCGCCTCTGGGCTATGGTTTTCTCAGCAAACCCACGCTTTTGCACTTGGAGGCCATTACCCATGGCACTAGCTCCTTAGTTGGTTTACTTTGGCTAACTTTACTTTGGTTTACTTTCCCTTCCCCAGTGGTCAGAGGGTGCCTGTGTTTTGGTGCTCCCTAGCCAGGGATGGCTTGTGTCACTCGATACAGATCTGCAAGGTTGGTTATGTCATGCCTCACGCTTGCCAATGCCCAGATCACGTGTAAATCAAGCACTAAGTGTAATTAAGTACTACCTTCAGCACATCTCTCCTTTTTGGACGTTTTTATTCACCATGATTTAGGACACGACAATTGGGTGAGATTAAAGCAGCAAATTGTGCCTATAAAACAAGCCCCTGAAAATAGCAAGGGACTATAAAATTTTATAAAGGGAATATTGCACATGCCTCCAATCCGATAAAACTTTTTTTTTAAATTTATTTTTTTTTCGTGAGCTGGGACATTAACTGTGAAATAAAAGTAAGCCAGTACAGTATGTGGCATCTAGAGTATAAATCTTCTAGTATTGTGTCATATCATTTTTATGTTTCCACCCCACAATGACTACTTAGCATCCTGAGAATATCCCTATGATGTCTACAATTAATTATCCTTCCAGGAAATTGGCCCAGGAGACAGTGGGTCACTTCATGAGTAGAAGGAAATTGGGTAGCAGTGTGATAAGGCAGTAGCATTTGGGCTTTGTGGCGAGAGTTCTGTGCTTCATATAGTTGCCTATTAACTTGCTTCATGTTTATGTCCTGTGCGTTGTAAACGATAGAACAGATTTCTAAGGCTTTTGAAAGCTACTTTCTTTTACATTTAGAGTCAAAGGGTTTTGTTTTGTTGTTGCTGTTGTTTTAGTAGCTCTATGGCACTTACCTCTTATCTATTCCAGAACCACGTTTTTAAAATGAAAGAAATGGAGATTGAATACATTACAGAGCTTGCTTACATTCATCTGGTCGTGGGGACACTCTAGATTTGCCTTCAGGATTACCCACGCCCTCACTTGTAAAATAATGTTGCCTTCTTCCCACTAAAATAAAAGCACTGGCAGAATAAAACTTTCACTTTTAGAAAAATTAATTCAGAAACTATTTTGAAGCAAATTGTTTTAAAGGCTTACTTTCAGTCTCACTCACCAAAGAGAACCACTTTCTAACTCCATATCATAATTTTTTTGGCTTTTCTCTGCATATAATAAGAAGGAAATACAGATTTAACCATTTTCTTGGAAAAAAGAGATCATTTCATTTTATTCAATGAATACATTTGCGGGGGTGCCTTTTTATTCACATGAAAAAAATGACATCATGTTTAACCGTTACTTCAAAAAGTGTTGGCTTTTTAAAAGCTTAATTATTATAACACTTTCATAAATGACCAATCTCTTTTCTTTTTCTGGGGTCAGCAACTAAAGACATATAAAAGCTCAAAATGAAAAGAAAAATAAGAGTATATTGATGAGCCATAATCATATGAATGGTTTATGTCCAGGGTAGTTTTATGTGAACAATTCCAATCATGTTTTACATGATAATACACAAGTATTTCCATACTGGATAAAGGTTGGTGATATGATTTCTGTAGTAAAATGAACGTATAAACTAGGTTTTTATTTTTCTTTCTTTTTTTTTCTGGTTTTGAGGCTTGAATTCAGGACTTGAGTTCTATCCCTGTTCAAGGGTAGTATCCTAGCACTTGAGTCACAAGTTCACTGCCCGGTTAATTGAATGTAAGACACTCATACACTTTTCTGCCTGCGCTGGCTTCAAACTGTGATCCTCAGATCTCAGCCTCCTGACTAGCTAGGATTTACAGGCATGTGCCACTGGCACCCAGCTTAGATTTCTTAGAATTTGAATTTGCTCTACGGTTATCACTTATAAACATGAGTAGACACCAGTTTGAGAGACTGCATTACTGCAACGTCTTTACTGGCCTTCTTTCATTTATTCCTTCTACTTGTTTAGTCACATGTACAATTTCAGTTCTTCTCTTCTGAACCAATGTCAGGCATCGATTTCTGCACAGCAGAATGAGGAACACACACTGTGTTTGTTTTCAAGGGCCTTAAGCTTGTGTTGGGTGTCAGGTCACTGAACAGTATCGCTCATGATTGAACATCTGATAAGATCACAGGAAAACATCGCTTCACAGCCTAGAGATCAAAGAAAAGACAGTCCAGGGCAATGAAAGAAACAAGGTAGTCAAAATGCCAGGCACACTTAAGGAATGGTAATTTAGATGGACATGGGAGGAGAGGAGGAAACAGACTTTTTAAAAAGTTGCCATAAGGAGACAGACCTTTTCATCTTTCCCACTTGTTACCTACCCCACACTTGTGAAAATTCAGCTTGGTAACGACGAATTATCCAGGCAGTCAAATAAGCTGTAGACAGGAGAGTTACGGGCTATAATATCTTCTCGTCATTCAGTGTTATGTGCTTCTGCTTTCTAATACTCCTTTCCTTCTTGAATGTAAAATGCGTGTACAAAATGGAAGTGACAGAACAAGACAACTGGCAGTCCACAATAGTACGATGTTCTCATCAAAGACTGTTCACTAGCACATGTGTGCAACTCACTCTGCAATTTTAGACTTCCTTACATTCATAATAAGAAAACTAATAACTGGATTAATAGAGATCTTGGAAATGATCACTGAAAGAGAGATGCAGCTTTATTGCTTTCCTAGACCTAATTTGAATTAGGCTAAAAAAGAATTGTCTAATAGACGCCCTGATGAACTGCTTTGATGAATACATGAAAATAATTTGTAATTAGAATAATAATTTTATGCAAATAGAAGCTGGCGAGCTTCTTAAGTGCCTGAAGATAGTTTATGTTCTTTTAAAAGTTTTTTTTCCAACAGGGTAAAAGTCTCTCGTAACATTATACAAATAGAGATTCTTGCTTTTGTGTGGTGATTTTCCAGTTTTCAAAATATAATACTTTCAAAAACACCTCATTTGGTCTTTCAAATGAACCCATTAAGTTGATTTAAGATTTTGTTTTAGCATCATTGTATAAGGAACCCACAGTATTGCTGACATGTTAAAATAAGTAACATATAAAACAATGCCCTGTGATTACAAATGCATTTTTCTATATCCTAGTTTATATAATTAAGTTTCTTAGTTTTTCCTCTTTTTTCTCTCTAACCTTAATCAATGGGAGGGCGGGGACACAGGAATGTCACAACAACTGATGGATACTTTAGGAAGAGCACTTTTAAAATAGAGTATTTTGGAACAAGAACTTGTCTGTGTCTGGTGTCTACTTCCTATCATCCTCTATTGATATTTCTAAGGAAAAACAGTTTACTGTGGTTTATAAAACTGATATACAAACACGTTTATTCCATGCATGCTATCATTCCAGTTGCATGATACTAAGAGATTCATGGAGGGAACCTAGGAAGAAAGCTCATGTCTGGGGTTGGGGATGTGGCTTAGTAGTAGAATGCTTGCCTACCATGCATGAAGCCCTGGGTTTGATTGCTCAGTACCATATCAACAGAAAAAGCCAGAAGTGGTGCTGTGGTACAAGTGATAGAATGCTAGCCTTGAGCAAAAGAAGCTCAGGGACCAGTGCCCAGGCCCCGAGTTCAAGCTACAGGACTGGCAAAGAAAAAATATTCATGTCTGTATTTAAATATTAGTCTATTGTTAAAAAATCATTTTCTAGTTTATTTTCCCAAGTGACTTAGATATTTTTGTTTTATCTGCTATAGTTCTTAACTATATACATGTCCCCTGCCGCCATTCATCATCCATCCCTTTTCTGCTACTTTGATAAAGGGTGGAAAACAAGTACTGATAAAAATAAAATCATAACCAAAATGCATTGTTTGTTATTCTTTATTACTTCCTACAAAGTACAAATCCTTCATTCGGCTCTTCTGTTTTTCCTGATGTCCAGAGCCACAGTCCTTCTCTCTACTGATGCCTCTATCTATTCTTCATTTCTATTTCTCACTCATATTTTTGCTGAGATAGTTTAATTACATCAATCTCCTTTACTGGTTCCTATTGTACTTCTAAAATCCACATTACTGTGCCCTGAGAACATGCATATTATAGTTTATTATGAATTCCATATATTATTATTATTATTATTATTATTATTATTATTTTGAGTACCAGTCCTGGGGCTTAAATTTAGGTTCTGAGCTATTTTGCTTTACTTGAACCACCATTCCACTTCTGGCTTTTTGGTGGTTAATTGAAGATAAGTCTCATGGACTTCCCTCTTCCAGTTGGCTTCAGCTCTCTACCTCCTGAATAGCTAGGATCCAGTTCTCATCCTGTCCCATTACCTGCATAATGAGGAAAGTTGGAATAAGACAAAGGAAGGGAAACAGGGCCTCCTGTAAGATAACGGAGCTGGGGTCAAGAAGGAGACTTCCATGTTGGTGTTCTGGGATTTTATTACACTTGCCTTGCTCTGCACACCTGCATTCTTTTAAGGTTTGGGTGTGCATGTCTCTCCCTGGCCTCACTCTCTGGCCACTTGGCATTGCCAGAAGGGCAGACCTATTGTATTTGTTGATTCCTGAGGCTCTGATTCAATTGTTGGCATTTCCTTCTTTGCAGAAATCCTGTAGCTGGTGAGCAGCAGAAGAGATTTCTCATCCTGTCTTGTGGGTATGCGGTTTTGAGAACCGGTGGTTAAGCTTTCTCTTTCTACAGCAGAAGAAAGCTTCCTTATAATCTGCTCTGTCTCTTCTCTCCAGCCCAGGAGAGTAGAAAAGGCATATTGCATTCGATTAGTTCCTGCCCGGCTGTTTGGAACTCAGAGAGACTCCGCATTCTCAAGAGCCACACTACTCTGCTGGGCTTTATAGATCTTCAATTACCATGCCTTACCATGCGCTGAAGCTTTCTGGTCCTTCGACAAAATTTGTCTCAAGTTCTCTCCTCAGGGATTTAAGTAGATCCTGGATCCCATCAGAGGCTTGTAGGCAGCTGCTGTCTTAGAGAGACAGATGCCTGAGGTGGTAGGAGAGAACAAATATTTAAATGGGCCTGGTTTTAGAATATTTGTTCAGTTTCCCATCATACTGCTAATGAGAATGAGAAATGTGCCATATCTTTTGCCTCATTCTCCCCCAAACTGCCAAAGACTCCATTCCATAGACGTTCCCTGGGAACTGTGGAGAGTAAATTCTGGAAACTTGGATGCAAGTAGTAACTCACACTAATCAGCTATGCTGTAACTGGATGTGATTCAACTCTCTGGTCTTGGCTATTTGTCCAGAAAAAAAAAACACAACGATTATAATGAATATAATCATGCCTGGCTGGTGTTGACATACTTCAAGGAGCATCTGGCTTGTTACTCTCATCTATCTCCCAAGCAAGTCTTTGTTTCTCAGGGTCGCTTGTTGGGCAGTCTTAGGTCCTGCATTTCTGTTTATACTGTAGGGCCTTGTTTTCCCAGCAGCAGCCTGAAGGATTAGGAGTAGACACTTGCTTGTGACTGGACCAGATTCACGGGCTCTGTCTAGAATGGGGATTGCAATGTCTCTGTTAGCCCAAGGAGGCCACTGGGGAATGGATGTACATGCTTAGGATACTGTAGGAATATAGGAAAACTGTCACAACTATCTATGGAGAGAAGCAAGCAAGCCCATTGGCCGACTAGCTTAATCACCATTGAGAGAGAATGATACAGGGAGAGAATTCTTAGGGTTCCTAGCAGTTTTCTAGCTCTTGGCTGTAGAGCTGAACAGGGAAATGTCTGGCCCTGCAAGCCATGGAAAGCCCATGAAATCATTTGGTGAGTGAAGGGAGGGATAGGTAGGTATATTTCTTGTTGGCTGTCTGTGGTTATCTCCCTGCATTGGCAATTTTGCGTGGCTCACAAATGATATTCTGAATATTTCAGTGTCTTACAAAGCAGTTTCCCATTTTCACTCCAGAGATTTGACCAGTCCCCAACTCCTCCTGTGGGATTCATGAGCCTTCTTTTACCTAGTGACAAATTGTACATCTATTTTGTGTCCTGAACTTTGGATATGTTTTTTTTTGTGCTTGAAATTGGGGGACCCTGAAAGCTATCATTATTACGGCAATGTGAGTAGAGACAGAAAATGGAAGTAAAACAGAAGCAAAGAGATACATCTTGGGGTTTGCTGGCATGCTCCTGTGCTTATGTGTCTGTTGTTCAAAGCTTTGCACTGTGCAGCTCAAGTCTTGTATGTGTTGGTTCTTTTAGGTGACATTGGTCATAGTTTGGAATCCAGTTACTTTTTCTTTGGTGATTTCAGAGTCAGAGAAAAAGAAATCAGCTCGCCTGTTGGCCTTTTGACCCTGACCCTCTTTCTCTGATCCTTGGAGGTATTTTTCTGTATGAAGAATCAGTCTTGACTGGGAAAAATGGTATCGTTATTTTTCTTTCTTTCCTTCCCATGAAGAAAAGTAGTCCATAGGGGAAAAAGCAGCAGGTGTTATAACGAATTCTTTACAAACTCAGTCTCTTAGATCTCTAGGAAAATTCATGCTATCTTAAAAAATCAGTTCTTGAGGAACCACAATAAAAAAAAAACATCAGATCCAGAAAGACTATTTTTCTCTCAATTACATGTTTAGTGCTTGAATATGATTTTCATTTATTACTGAAAACATGAATATATGATTGATATCTATATGGAATGCACATATATTTGTATGCTGTGCTATTGGTTTTTATAAGAAAAATTAACTGCTGTTATGAATAATTTCAATATTATAAAAATGGTTATTGTAGTTAGTTGATAAAAATACTTTGACTCAGACTAGAAATACTGTGGTAGGCCACTGTTTCTTTTAGAAAAATATGCTTGCTATTGTATTTGTCAGTTTTGTTTTTTTTTTGTCAGTCATGGGGCTTGAATTCTGGACCTGGGTGCTGTCCCTGAGCTCTTCAGCTCAAGGCTACCACCCTACCCTTGTGCCACAGCTTCACTTTTGGTTTTCTAGTGGTTAATTGGAGATAAGAGTCTCTTGTTCTTTAGTGCCCAGGCTGGCTTTGAACCACGATCCTCAGATCTCAGCCTCCTGAGTAGCTAGGATTACAGGTGTGTCAGTTTTAATGACAAGTCATGAAACTGTAGTTCATTGAAACAAACCATATTTACAATGTAGACTCATCATTACAGGATGATTTATAAGTTGAGGCTGTGATTATTTATGGCTAGATCAATACCAAGCACATACATTGTTCTCACTGAGACCACAGGAGTGAAAGAGTAAAAGTGAATGCCTGAATCATATCATGAACATACTATGTAGATACAACATTATATACACAAAGATGAATATCTAGTTATTTTTTCTTAGCATATTCTATGCACAAGAAAAAATTGTTCCAGAAGACATTTCCTTTATCTAAGACTTTCAAACCTTCTGGAGTGCAGAACAAAGTTTTCATTGCTGTCCATTGGGTATAGTGATTTAGGCCTTAATTAGAATCTTTTTTTTTTTTGGTCCATTTTATGCCTATGTGAAAGTAGACCTTGTGTGGCACCAGAAGTTGTGTTTGGCATATCCTTATGTTCTTTGAAGTGGATTTTACTTCAACAATAAAAGAATAAGCTGACTGAAGGCAGAGCCATTTGGTATGCTTTCTAGAAAAATAATAGTGATTCACTTGTGTTTGAGTTCTTCTGAAGTACCACTGTAGCTTGAATTTGGCCAGACAATACATTATGTAACCAAAAGAAACCCAAACCCCAGATGTCACACTGGCATTGAATTGTGTTTTGTGTGATAGAATTATAGTCTATTGCTTGAACTAAATTGAATACCCACCCCCCCAAACAAAAAATAACCCACAACTTCTTCAGAGCTTTCTTAGATTAGTTTGCCAAGAGCAACTCATAAAATATTTCTTGGTTATTTCAAGAATTTTGTGTTCAAAAGTGAGAGTTTACTTCATTTTATGGCACAAAGCATTTGGTGTATTCCTCCCCCCCCCCATTCTCTTTCTCTTTGTGATTCCTGTGGCTTGAACTCAGGGCCTGGGCATTGTCCCAAGCCTCTTTGTGTTCAAGGCTCACGTGCTTCCACTTGAATCACCGTGCCACTTCCTGCTTTCTCTGAGCTGTTTATTTGAGATAAGAGTCTCATGAGCTTTACTGCCAGGATTGGCTTCAAACCATGATCCTCTGATCTCACCTTGCTGAGTGTCTAGGATGATAGGCGTGAGCCACCTCACTTGACTGGAAGCTGTATTTATTATTAGAGACCATAATACTAGCTCATGGTAGTTGGATCTTTAGAAGTAGATTCATTAGACCTGCAATCAGCAACTTCATATAGACTTGGACTGATATAAATCTGACCTCTTAGATGTCTGGTTGTACCATTAAAATGTTCTATCACTCAGAATTAAGAGCTCATGGTTGGCATCTTGACTCTGTGATCTTTTCTTGTTTTCCCTATCTTTTGGCATTTAAAGCAGTTCATTATTTCCAGCTCTTGCTATTTTTGATCACTGGAAAGTAACACCTGCCAGGATGCTATATTCAAAGGTGTTTGTGTAGCATCCCCAGGTACTGGACAGTAAATCAATCGAGTGGTGTTTTGTTCTTATTAAAATGTTGTACCCACCCTTGGAGATGGAATTGACATGGGGAGATGACGCCCATCTATGCTTGGTGAACACTCTGTGTGGTCTGCCCATGGAAGGGTATGTGAGGTCCCTGCTCCTTCCTTTTGCATTGTTTTGCTGTGCAGGAGAATGAACCAGAGACTGGAGGGCTCTGAATAATCCAGCTCCTCTGTGAGATAAAGACAAAAAAAATAGTCATCTATTTGAAAATGCAAGAGTCCTTTTAGATTTGCTAATGGATTATCATTCTTATTTTCCTAGGATTCCTGAGCAAGTAAAATCCTTTATTACATAGTAATTTTTAAAATGGTCATGGTGATGAGAAAAATGTATTGAATGCTTTTTTAATGCAGTCATTGTTCATCTAAGAAACTTGAAGGTGGGAGTAATGATGTATGTGCTAAAATCGCAATGACAAGGAGACGGATTAGGGTCTTTAAAAATGGATACAAACTCAAATCTCATCTAATTTTTCTCATGTGCTAGATTGATACATGTATTTATTGCATTAGTTAGAGCTGGCTATATTTTGTATGTGAAGCAAACACATATGAAAAGCCTGGTAAGAAGCCAGGCACTGCCAAGTTCCTGACTGTAATCCTACCTACTTGAGAGTTGTTAAGATAAACCTCCTGTGGAGAAAATGAATGAAAACCTTGCACCTTGAGTGAGCATCACGTATATGTGAACATGGCAGGGTGGTACACTCGTGTATTCACACTTGCTTACGGCCCTGAGGCAGGAGGGTCATGTGTCTCAAACTACTTTGAGACCAGCCTGGGTATGCCAGCAAGATCCTGTCTCAAACCAACCAAACCCACAAAAGCAGGGGAAAAAAATAAACCAAATAAACCAACAGTCATTAACGATTAGTTTACATCTTTTCTATACTATGACTTAATAACAAAGCAGAAATGAGATAGTCATCTGATGAGCGATTTTTCTGGAGTGGTTGGTTCTGGCTAGCCAATGGATGTAAAGTGAAAGAATAAATAATGAATCACCCTTTTTTTCTTTTTTTCTCTTTCTTTTTTCCTTCTTTCCTTCCCTCCCTCCTTCCCGCCTCCCCCCTCTTTGTCTCTTTCTTTTTCTTTTTATGTTGGTCCTGGGGCTTGAACTAAAGGACTAGTTGCTGTCCCTGACCTTTAATTGTTCAAGGCTAGCACTCTACCACTTGAGCCCCAGCTCTGCTCCTGTTTGTTTAGTGGTAATTGGAGATTAGAGTCTGACTCACTTTTCTTTCATGGACTAGATTATAGGCATGAGCCACCAGTGCCTGGCTGAACCTTCTTTATTAATGTTGAAATTCTCTTCTCATATCTTTCCTGCCTGTTGGTTTAAAGGTTGGTCAGTTACTGTGGCAATGATAATGAATCCAATGTCATTATTTTAATTAGATGTAATTAACAAAGAATATGTATGCTTTGATATTTTTATTCTCCCTGAAGATAATGAGGGTATTAATTTTGTTGTTCAATCTCCGGTAAAATTAGCTTTTACAAACTGTAATATTGTTGCATTAGGGGAAGCCCCATGTTTCTGAACTCTCTAGAAAAAAATTGTCTATTGTCAGATGGTTGTTCCTCATGTTGGCTTATTTTGATGAAGCAGTCAACTTACCTTTTAATATCGTGGCCAAATTTGTTCTTTTTATAGTGAAAAAGACGCCTAGCAATGTATTGCTTCTAGAAAGTTGTGCACGTGTCATTCAGTGTTTTACCCTTCTCCCAAATTAAAGCTTATATTTCTAGAGCATTTTAAGAGTATCTGGTTGCCGATTCTTAGTTACCTATTTCATAATAGGTTAGCTTCCTTCTTTTGATCTGTCATTCATATTAGTTGCCTTTAAGACAATTACAAGTAAGTCCTTGAGTTAAGTAAAGATAAAACAAACTGTTGATAAAGCCATGTACTCATGGCTCACACCTATCATCCTAGCTACTCAGGAGGCCGAGTTCTGAGGATCATGGTTCAAAGCCAGTCTGGGCAAGAAAGTTCAAGAGATCCTTATCTCAAATGAACCACCCATTGGTGCTGTGGTTCAAAGTGATTGAATGCAAGGCTTGTGCTGAAGAGCTCAGGGACAGTGACCAGGCCCTGAGTTCAAGCCCCACGACTGGGGAAAAAAATTTGAAAAGACCAATGTGTTGCATATTTTATGAGAAAACATTCACTTGATGAGAAGTAGATACCTGAAAGCTTTTACAGTAAAGGGTAGATAAATACAGTTCTGTTTCAAATATGCCACTCACGTAATGTTGTAGGGCAGAGAGGTATTCTTTGAGTCATCATGTCCTTCCTGTGTGTTTTTAGCTGATAAATTGCATTCAGGGCTACATTTTGGGTCACAGGGAGTTATCCACAAATGATGACATTTCCCCAGGTATATTCTTTCTTCTTTGTCATTCAGCTGATGCTGGGTATCATAAGTCATCTTACAGAATTAAAAAAAAATATTGCTGGAGTTTTAAAATAAGCACCATTTTCGTGCCTGGAAATTGGTAGACATTTTAGAAGGTATGTGTGACATACAACTGGATTCTTAACAAGAGACACAGTCCTTAGGGAATGACTTTGGCTGAAAAAAGAAGTCTGGATCTGTGATCTGTCATTCAGAACCTTGCTCTCAACCAATGTCAATCTGACCTGTCCATGATAACTTTGTACTGGAGGCTTTAAATGGGAGGTGAGCCTCTTTACCCCATGTGGTGATGGTGGGGAAGGGGGAACAAAACCTGTATTCATGCTTGGTAATCTAGTCTCCAAAGCCAAATAGTTCTATTCTTTTACCTATTAGTTAGGAATTGTAATTAAATAGAATAGGCTATTTGGAACAACACTGCAAAATCTACACCAGCAGGGTTTTCCTAACGTATCATCCGTGGGCTATTTGGTTGCGAATATGTATAATGCCACATCCAAATGCAGATTTCCAGGCCCATCAGCCTGTTGACATGTAATAGTTAGGGACACGTCCAGAAAGCTATAGTTGTATCTGACTCTTTCAGAGATTCCTCAAGCACTGTAAAGTGAAATAACCATTCTCATGGTAGGCCAGGGAGGATGTGAGGTACTTGAGTAGTGATTGTGCAAACAAGCCAGGTTTTGCATTTGTGCAAAGAAAACAATGGGGTGCATGGTATTAATGGGAGACTAAAACAAACTCCGATTATTTCCTGTAGGTATCTTTGTTTTTAGTGGTAGAGTTCATTCCCTGATGAAACGACTGGGAGGAAAAAATATAGGAAAGAATGAAAGCTGGCATCAGTGGTTTGTGTCTGTGACCCTAGCTACTCAGGAGGCTAAAGACTGCAAATCTAAGCCAGCCCAGAGTAGGGTACATGTGACTCTTATCTCCAGTTCACCAATACAAATCTGGAGATGGAGCTGTGCTTTGAGCTAGCCTTGCACAATTGAGTTCAAACTTCAGTACTTGTGCAACAACAAGAATGACAAAATAACAAGAAAGAATGGAAAAGAAGGACAAGAAATGCATGGAATTGTCTTTGCATTGCACTCAATAAACCAAATAATGGGCTTATCACAGTGAGCCTGGGGAAGGGAAGCAAGAAGAGCTTGGATGAGCATGCTGGACCAGTGAGGAAGCATGTGATGTTATTGGGGTGAGCTTAGAAGCTTCAGTTTTATTCTGCAATCAGTGATGAGTTCCTGAAGGTGGAGCAGGGAAGTCAGCTGATCAGAGTTTTGTCTTCAAAGAGTAAAAAAAAAAAAGACAGTGAAACTATCAAGGGGACTACAGTAGAGTGGGCAAAATGTTTGAAACGGCAAGGGTCCTTTGTTGGCATGAAAAGAGAAGGCCTGTGCACATCAGAATTCAATGCAGAGCAAAAGGTCCAGTGGCTAGAAAGAGAAGAAAAATAAAATGGCCCCCAGTTGGGAGAGCACCCCATGAGCAGGGCCTAATCAAAGCCTATGTGTCATCAGTTCTCGTCACACTTTCTGGGCACTGTCAGAGGACAGCTTTTTGCCTTCCAGATATTTCTGTGTTGTGGAGCTGGTATCTGGTGTGAGGATGTTCTGAAGGTGTACGTACGGTGTTGATGCTGAAACCTGAGGACGTTTGATTGGGAATGGATGATTTTCTAGGGAGATTGTACCTTGATCCTGCCATGGTCAGACTTGGGCTTTGATTATAGAGCAGTCCACTCCTCTGGTAGCCTGTTAATGTATTTCTTTGCACACTGGCTGTCAGTGTTCGTGGTTGTCAGGGTAATGGGCTGACCTGGTGCACACAACCCTCCCAAAGCATAGAGAGTGCCACAGTAGTGATTGACACCTTCCCTTAAACCGTAGTCCCCAGGAACTCAGAATCTCATTATTCTTTCTGATGGAAAAGTGAGGCAGAGTTCATTATTTTTGTTCCAGTCACTGTCTGAGCATTGAGTACCCGGGTGTGTCTGCTGTGGCCCACGATGTTGCAACTGGGGAATGATTAAACCAGAAGGTTTGCTGTCAGGTGGGAATGAGTCTGGGTGCTTCTATGTCTAACAGTCACCATCACTGAGCCTAAGAGAAATGAAGTGCAGTTGGCATTTGGATCCCAGGCCTTTCAACCACTATGTACTTCTCAGTGTCAGTGGGCTCCCTCTTGTTGGGCATACATATTGCTCCTTTCCAGCCATAGCTTGCACAACTCAAGAGGTCTTATGGTCATCCTTTCTGCATCCAGGGACGCTGTCCTGTCTTCCACTCATCTGGATCAACTGCGTTCTCCCTTTAGAATTTACCTTAGCATTTCACTTCTTTGAGAAAGCCTACTTTGTCCTCTGAGGCTAGATTCTTAGCTTCAATTCTGATTGCTCCTTGTGTTTTTCCTTATCAACAGTAGAATGAATCCGCTTCATTATTATTGATTTTTGTGTCCTATTCTAGACACTCAGCTTAATGGGAGTAAAAGAGAATGGCTTCATCATTCATGCAGTTACCTATAACATGCCCGTAACTGATACTCAGCACACCTTTTAAGGTAATTGAGATAGTATGTACAATACTTGAATGTACATGAGAACATAGGAAGTTTCACTCAAAGTGTATTTGGTTGAAAAAAACCCCAGGAATATGGCAATATCAATACTTTAAGCCTAGTATCTACTTCCCTGAAAATAAAAATTGATTTTTAGAATCAGAAACCACCAACATAAACTAAACTCCATTGTCTATATATACTATGAGAGTAAACATTTCTGTACAGAAAAAGTTTCAGAAAAAGTGACATAAAAACAGCTTTGAAAATCTAAATTATAATAAAATCATACTTGTAATAAATGTAATTATAGTAAAATAAGACATTTTCAATTACTGGACATTTTCCTGAGGAGTAAACAATCTTCCTTCAGTGGGTATTTTCCCTAGGGACTAACCAAAGTAATCAGTGATTATAACTTAAGTTTGATCCGTCTGTAAATGATCCTTCTTGATCTCAAGTAAATATTCTACTAGATGGATAAAAGTACACATACTTTTCACTTTTAGTTTTACTTGGCAGAACTGGAGTTTCAATTCAGGACTTTGAACTTGACAAGCAGGTGCTCTGCCTCTTGAACCATACAACTCCAGCCCAAGTCAAGCACACTTCTGGAAGAGTAGAATTACTATTTGTTTCATTTCCTCTTAGTTTGCATTAGCACGCCTACTAGAAGTTATTTATTGCTTATTTTCTTTTCGTATTTGAGGTGTAAGCCAACTCAGATCCTAACGAGGCTATCTGTTTTAGGGTTTCTGGAAACTTTCAAATCAATATCTATTGCTGTGTGAGTGTGTGTGTGTGTGTGTGTGTGTGTGTGTGTGTGTGTGTGTGTGTTTTACTAATTTACTGGCTTGCTCTACTTCCTTATAGTAGTTTATTTTTAGCAAGGCAAATCTAAGAAATTGGATGAAGTAGCTACTTCTGACATAAAGACAGAACCCCAGAGTTCTCTCAAGGCCATTTGTTGTCAGGGAAGGGAATGAGTTCATGGGAAGGGAGTAGAGGCATAGAGAGAGAAAGGGTGGGAGAATGCATTCATGATACTCAATGTATGTATGTGAAAGAGGAACTAGGTAACTTGAAGAAATCGGTGGGGGTGGAAGAGATTGGGGAGAATTATGAAAGGAGTGATGGTGATTGAGATGCATTGTCCTTAAAAATTAACAGGTTAAGTTTAAACCCCTTTGTATAAGTACTTAAGGATAATCAATAAATGGAAAAGAATATTACTTGGGCAATACTCAATGCAAATACATGATACTCAGTAGAAGTAAATTCATTTTTAGCAATACCTTAGATTATCAGAGGCACGGTGGCTATTAACAAAGTTTCCTGTAAAGTACACAGAGTGAAAAGCAAAACAACAAAATAAACCACAAAACCCCCAAACCACCAAACAACATGCCATCCAGGTTCAGAACCCTTGAAAATATTTGCTGGTGATAGCATCTAACAAGTCACCTGACTAGTTACCATGAAGTTAGAAAATTTAAAGTTCAGTGTATTGAGAAGATTTACTGAGCATTCTTGAATTTCCTGTATAAATATCATTACACTTGGCTTATTTTTCTGTTTTTATTACTTATATAATCATTTTATATGTATTTATAGGCATTATTCTATGTTTTACACCTCCCATTTAACTGTACATTGTAAACATGCTTTCCATTTTGGTATAGTTACAGTAATTTTATTAGTAAGATTCCATCACATACATTCATTGTAGTTCACTACATCTTGTGTTGTTATTGCGTATTTAAATTGTGTCCTTAATTTTATTTTCAGCAATGCTGCAATAAATACTGGCGCACATGTGCTATTTTTTCCCTGCCATCCAATTACTTTTAGAATGAATAGTCAAAAGGAGAGACTCACTGGGTTGAAACAATTGGAAAACTTATAGTTCTAGCTGTTTTGCTATTTCCGATTTCAGGATTCTGCCACTTATTACTCTGCAACCTGCAATGGCCAGGTGGAATTCTTTTTTCTTCTCTCTGGGCCAACTCTAGGTTTAATTGTTAGAAATACTTTTGCTAATTGTGTTGGTCTAAAATGATATATTAAGATGGGTCCCATAGTGGTTTCGAAGAGTATAATTTTATTATTGATATTTTTCATGTATTTTTATTGTAATTAATAGAAAGGTTACATTACATTCACCAGATGGGAGGTGTATTACTTCACATACATTGATACCCTTTCTCATGTCTTGGTCCCCATTTCCCTACCCCCCACCCCCACCCTCATCTTGTTTTCCCCCCTTTCCTATCTAATTTCAAATAATAAAATACGCATATATCCAATATATCAGGTAACAAAGTGAAATACTGTAACAATATGAGATAACCAAGGGACAGCAAAAAAGATGAGAGATAACATAGTACATTAAGGACAACAATCACTCATTATATGGCTTTTGTTTCTATTATTATTGATATTTTTATAAAGTAAATTACATGTTTCGCTCATGTGGCTTTTTAGAAAATGAAAATCCTTTCACAAATAATAAGAATTATTGAAAGGACTTGTGCTTTGATATATTTATACTATTATGCTATATTAATATACATTAGATGGGGACCAAGAAAAATATTCCCTCATATACTAAACCAGGAGAATGTGTCCCATCTTTCCACTGGAAGCTTGAATTTATCTTTTGTCTCCCCATTGAATCCCCCACCTCCCTCATGCGAGGGTTTAAATTCAAGACCTCATACTTACTAGGCAGGGGCTCTCACACATAAGGCCAGTTTTGCTCTTAGCTTTCCGATAGAATATCTTGCTTTTTGCATGGTCCAGCCTTGGACTACAATCCTCCCGCCTTTGCCTGCTGCCTAGCTGGAATTACAGGCGTGATTCTACCACTGTGACTCGAGCAGTATACATGGATGCATAAAATGCATGAAAAGTAAGGCAGGGTGCTGCTGTTGGGGTGAGATGAATCATGAGGGAAACACTGGTTCGTATTCCTCACGCTCGCTGAAGGCCAAACTTCTCAGCAGCTTCATTTGATACTTACACCCGGAAAAAAAAAATGATGTACTCTAGTGGCTCAGGTTGTAAACCAACACAGGGGGTGCATGCTAAGGAAAATTTCACTGTCACTTTCCTGAGGAATCCGGCCTGCAGAATTTCTTTGTCCTCCTTCAGGGTGCAGTAAGACACTTGGTGAAGACAGCGTATTGATTGCTGTGAAGGATGCAAACATAAACAAGGCTGTGATTTAGCCTTGACCAAGCTTGGAGTATAGCAGGGAGGGCCACATGCATACACCATTATCAGTACAATATGGAGTTCTAAGAGAATTCCCCAGCTGTCGGGAAGAAAATGAATTGTATTTACATAAAGAAGAGAACTAGACTTATTCTCCTAAAGTGGGGGCAATTGCTTAATTGTCTTTTCCAAGTATTTCAATAGACAGAATTGAGGTGGAGAGAGGAACATTCCAGAAAGAAAGGACAGGCAGGTGACAGCTGTGGTCGGGGAGATGGAAGCCTAGGCAGTGAGTTCTAGGCAATATGATCTTTATTCTGGGAGCTAGATATTCTTTATTCTGGGAGTAGAGGTATTTGAGGAGCTATTTGTTACTGCCTTAAACATTTTGCTGTCAACTGTTGCAGCTTCCAGTCTCACATATTCTTTTCTTTTCCAAGTCTGTGGCTACCATGTTTGGAAATATGAGGAAGAATAGCATGATATTGAGGAAAGGGAAGCAGACAGAGGGATGTATACATGGAGTATATTGCAGCTGCCTGGGCTCTCAGAAGCCAGTCAAGCTTCAGTATGGAACCATGTTATTATGCTCAGAGTTGCAGTGGGCCTTCGTGATGTGCTTTCTTAACGCTGCAATGTCTGGGTGCTGGTGGGTTGGGCCTGTAATTCCAGCTACACAGTGGGTTGAGATCTAAAGGTCTCCATTGGAAGCCAGCCTGGCTAGGAAAGTCTTTTTGACTCAAGAGACAGAGAGAGAAAGAGGGGGAGAGGGCAGCTGGAGAAGAGAAAGAGAGAAAGAGTGGGGGAGGGAGAGGGGGGAAGGAGGAGGCGGAGGAGGAGGAAGAGCAACACACACACACACACACACACACACACACACACACACACACACACACACACACTACACAGTTCATTAATGTCAGAGTCAGAATTTGCACCGAGGACACTGTCGCACACACTTTTTCCTGAAGGATGTTTGGGAGGGAAGATGCAAATGTGCAAAGAACAGTCCTCTCCTCTCAGGGCTGTGTTCTGGAACATCATGATGAGAGGTAATTCCAAGTGCTCTGAACAGTGCCAGCCTTTCCCCTTACCTGAGCTGTGGTCGAGGATGCAGAATGTCTCCAGGTAGCCAACATGAGAGTGGTTTGTAGACAGTAGATGTGGCTATTCTGAGCTCTGGAAACAACAACAACAAAAAAAACTAGAAGAGAATCTCAGCCCTATGATGTTTGGCATTGTTAGAGCATTCATGTCCCCATCCTGTTCTGTGAAAGCTCAAGATTTAGCCAAAGTCTCCTTGAAGAAACAGTTTTACCATAGAGTCACTGTGTGTGTGTGTGTGTGTGTGTGTGTGTGTGTGTGTGTGTGTGTGTGTGTGTGTGTGTATTTTGCTCTTTGATTTTGCTGACAGTCCCCACTGGAAAGAAAAGTCCAGTCATCAATCTAAAGCAATGGTTTGTTACTAATGAATGTACATGATTTGTGCCCTATAAACTACCCTATAGACAAAAGAGTTTTGGTAATGTCACCTTCATATTTACACTGTGTGAGAGGGCCCAGGGGGTCACATGTAAGTTTTATTCTTAAGGCTCTTCAGTTCCTAGACATCATGGAATTAACACCCACACTGCCCCCGGGAGCTTGTTACGGAGCTTAAGTGGGATAATGCACAGAAATTGCTTAGCCCAGTGCTACCTGGAGTGCCTGGCACATCTTAGCCTTTGATGGGAGTGACAGAGATAATAATAGAAATCCCATTCCAGAGACAGAGCCGGAACAAGCAATTAAAACATCTGAGCATAAATTACCCAGCATTGTCCCAAATGAGTATTCACCATCCCTCGAACACACACACAATACTTTCAAGGTAAATCTGAAGAAAAACAATAAAACACCAATGTAGAACTCCAATCATTGAAAGTACCTTATGTTTAGTCCAGCTATTGCAGTTCTTGCATTGTATTCTAAGTTTTTTGCCAGGGAATATGGCCCAGGCTTATCTACAGGAATAGTCACTGAAATATTATTATTATTATTTTAATATTCTTTTTTATTATAATTAATAGAAGGGTTATATTATATTCACCAGATAGAAGGTGCATTACTTCACAAACATTGATACCCCTTCTCATGTTTTTGTCCCCATTTCCCCCTCCCCTCCCTCTCCCCTCATCTTGTTTCCCCCCTTCCCTATCCTATTGCAAATAAACAAATAAACATATATACAATTATCAGATCACAAAGTAAGATACTGTAACAATATTCGATAACCAAGGGACAACAAAAGAGATGAGAAATAACATAATACATTAAGAACAACAATCACAAATTGTATGGCTCTTGTTTCTATATCCTGGAGGTTGAAGTATTATTTTTTAACAGTTATGATTCAAAAGAGTCTAAATAGGCAGCACTATTAGAATGGGAGATCATTTTGCAGAATGCGAAAAAGAACGTTATGACAGAAAAAAATGGATTATGGTGAGAGAATTCACCACTTAACAATTCAGAAGATAGACAACATCACATAATTTTCATACTCTGAAATACATTAGTATTAATAAAATATGTAAAAGAAGAAACTTAATGCATTTCTTCAACTAAGAGTGGCATACAATATTAATGATAATGAAATATTCTGAGTTATTTTATGGTAGTTGCTATATTCCTGAATATCCACTGTGTCAGTGAGTGTGGTCCAAATTTAATTTATTTTCTAAGTTTTACTTAAACTTCATCTTACACAAATCATCCCTTACTGAGGATCTATTGCATTTTCTAAGAACTGAGACAAGGTGCTGGGGAGACAGAGCTTATGAGCTAAGTACAGCTAGATACCAGAAACTCACATCCTAGGGAGAAGAAAGAATGCAATGAAACAAAAAAACACTTAGATCTAATTACTGAAATTCAGATCCTAACACACGGATCACATGCAGTTAAAAAATAATCAGGGCCACGGTCATTTACCTATGTTTGTGTGAACCTTTAAAAGTGAGGCCCTCTGTGGAAAATGAATTCGAAGAAGTTACCTCTTCCTCCCAGGTGAGTTCTTTGAACAGTACAGGACAGCTGGATTTCAGACCTTGCCTCTCCTCTCCATAGAGTATCTGCCTGCTGCTTGCATTCTGGTCACTTAGACCTAGAGGCCTTGCAAATACCCTTGAGAAGTCCTGAAATTGACCATGAAGCACAGTAAATAATATTTAGTTCTATAACCTGGACAATAATTATTGTGTCTGAGAAATACTAAACTAGACCGAATGATAGAACAAAAGGAAAATCCATAGACAGTTGTCTGTTTAGTCCCTAGCATGCAGTGAGGGATGTGTGAAGCATGCTAAAGCCTCTCTATTCGGCTCCAGTGTTTCCTCCTCTGTATTTTACTCTTCAGCTTCTATAACTTAAATGCACAGTGATTTTTTTTAATATTATTATAAGAGTTGTAGAATTGGATGTGTTGAGGGAGATGAGCCAAATTCTGAAAGGCAAATACTTGGTCATATGTATAGCTAAGGTGATGATGATGATGATGATGATGATGATGATGATGATGATGATGATGATGATGATGCCAGGAATGGTGGGACATTAATATGAAAAGTGAACTGTCTAGAAAGCGATTTGAATGAGGTAGGGTGGGAGAGGGAGATTAAAAGATGTCTCATCCATCAATTCAATCTCTCTTTTATCATGTATCCACATCTATTCATCTAATTTTCTATCTATCCATCCTTGCTATCAGACATTAGTTTATCATTATGTATTCTTAAATCTTGAAACCCAGAAAGGCCTGTGGTTTAGTTCAGTCCTAGGACAGGAAAAGATGTGATATCCCAGTTTAAACAGCAATTAGAATATGTGATATGTATGCTTTGTGTGCGTGTGTGTGTGTGTGTGTGTTCATTCCTATTCAGGGTCTTAATAGATTCACTCTGCCTACCTATGTTGAAAAGAACAATCTAGTTTGCTGAGCCCACTGATTCAGATGTTAATTTGATCTGGAAACACCTCCACAGCCACACTCAGGAGTAATATTTAATCTGGGAGTCCCATAGCCCAATCAAGTGAATGTGTAAAGTTAACCCTTACGCTCTCAACTTTTCCCAAACTGGAGATCCACCCAGCCTCTGAGTATGTGCTATGATCCCATTGGGATGAGAAGTCCAGTCCATGGACAAAATGAGTGGCTCCAAAGAAAGTTAGATTAGCTTCTTGTGACAACCTTCGCCATTAACGTTTGTTTGTTTGTTTTTTTTTCTGGTGGTTTAAATATAAAAGGGCAACCAGCAGTGTAAACAGGGGCTCCCCTGTGTTGGTCAAAGCTGTACCTGCCTCTTTGTTACTCATGGTGTCATTATCCCTGTTTCTCTGTACCTAGCCCTTTCCTCCAGGGAGCTTGGAACTGCTCAGCTGCGAATTCCTATTTGATGTTCCCATTCTAATCCCAGATTACTGAACAAGAACAGCAGGAATCTCCAGGCAGGGAGGAGCTCAAAAGGGGAGGGAAGTCATTAGCTTGTCATGAGTCACCAGGACCTGATGAAAAGTCAGATTATGAAAGACTTAAGCAGCTATAGATAGCCAGGGAAATGCTTCTAAGGCTTTAATCTTGAATACTTCCACTCCACTTACAAGTAAGTAAAATACCTTACTCCTGAAGTATTTTAACATTCAGCAGAGAACTAGGTAGTCCATTTAAAAAAGCTATTAATTTTCTGCAGAAGGGATTAATGGATTGTAGCAAGGATAATGTGTGGATGACAGTTTTGCATTGTAATTCAGCACAGATGATGGAGCGGGGATGGTGGGATTCACATCCCAATGTCTTGTCTTAATTCACCTCACTGTGTCTCTATTTCCACATCTGTACAAGCTGTAAAATCTATATTAAAAATAAACAACCGATGTCCAAGACTTTGCAGAGAACAAATGAGTTCACACTTGAAATAGCATCTGGCAAAGACTTAAGCATTCAATAAATCTGAGACTATTATTACTGCCACAATTACGATATTCATAAAGGTTGGCAGGGATTGTTTCATGTGCTCATTGTCAAAGCTCTCATTATGAGAAATTCTTCTTCCCAAGGAGTGCATCACTTAAAAGGAAAACAAATGGAATCCATTCTTCTATATACCATAGCATACTTGTTCTGATTTTATTTAGTTTTTTAAAATAAAACTTACAATGATGTGTTATAAGAGTTAGTTTGTAGGATACTTCTATGTGTGTTCGTCTCTGTGCTCTCCATGAGAATATAGCTGGGGTTCTGAGTAGTTAGGTGTGGTTTCATCTACAACCCCAGAACCAGTAAGTGGTTATGTCTTAACTTCCCATCTCAGATTCCAAAGCATCATTCGAGATGAACGTAGGAGCCCAGTGTTACATACAGAAGTTGCTGGAATTACAGCTTGAATGCTGGACCGCCACATGTTATGCCATAAAAAAGTACCTAATGTCACTGAGCCATGACAGCAGCACCCTTTTTAGGCTTGGTTAGCAGATGAAAAACCAACTAGATTACATGCAAGTAAAAGCAATTCCCCTTCCAGATCTGTGACAGATGCTTTCTTCTTTCATTTCTTCAGTCCTGAAAACATCGCAGGCACTACACCAAAATCATTTTTGATTTTTATTTGAAAACCATCTTGTGTTCTCATAAGGAAAGCCTGTGTCGCGATTTGATTACAACAGCACCAGGATGTTGTGGTTGGTGAGAGTCCATTTGCCGTCATTTGTGGTGATTAACACGCTTCTGTGAAAATGGAAAAGGAGAGCAGGAGAGGAATGGAGGTACTAAAAGAGTAGAGAAGGGAAAGGTCCATCTATCTTCCTCTTGACTTCAACAACTTGCAGACTTCACTAGCAGCTAAGTAGCAAGGAGAATGACTTCATCTCTTTGTTCCTGTGAACTTGGTGTTCTAGATATAAAAGTAGAGGAAAGGCAAGAACATGTGTTCAGAGGGTAAACAGTGCACGGCGTTATACCATGCAGGTGAAAGTTTCCAATTTATTCAGAATTAACATTTTGATTGGGAACCAACAGCTTGGTCTAGAGGATCTTTGGATTAGACTCTGTGTTCCTGGTACTTCATTTCCATATGGTGCCAGGATTTTAAGGTGAAAGCACCAGGGGGAAAAATAGCAGAATGATAAAGCTATAAGAAATGAGTCAGAGAGGTACAAGAATTTTGTCTGTGTATACATTGGGGTTACTTTGCAAACCTATAACTTCTTGATTAGTTCAAGATCCAGGAGTACAAAGATTAATTTATTTTGGACCCTTCACTTTTTAAATATTACAATAATTTTCAAAGAAAGGAGCTCTGAATAGGTATATATAGTTAAAAATACACTCATTAAGCTAGGCATTAGTGGCTCATACCTATAATCCTAGCTACTCAGGAGGCTGAGATTTGAGGATCACTGTTTAAAGCTAGCTTGGGCAGGAACCATGAGATTTATCTCCAGTTAATCACCAAAAAGCTGGAAGTGGGGCCATCAAGTGGTAGAGTGCTAGCCTTGTGAAAAATGCTAAGGAGTAGGGCGCAGAACAAAACCCTAGTGTTCCTTTCTCACCTTCCCTCCTGACACAAATTATTAGAAAGTCACATGATTGTAGTTCTAAAATATATCTCAGAGCTACCTGTTGCTCTCCAGGTCTTAGTTCCCAAACACCATGGCACCATCTTGTTTTTTCACATGGTAACCTTGGTCTTCCAATCTGTCTCCTTTGCCGCCACATTCTCAACCTCATGATCTGTGTACTCCAGAAGATGTTTTAAAAGCATGAAAACAGATCCTCTTCTCCTCCTCAGGTTCTCACAGTGGATTCCCATCTTATTTATTGTACTTAAAGTCTCTATGTACCATCCTAGTAAGATCTGGCAGATCATACCCCTCTGACTCTAATATTTCCCACCCCTGTTGGCTAAATTCCACCCTCCTTGGCTTTATTTCTGATTCTAAAGTCAGCCAGGTTCCCTGTGCTTTATATCTTTGCATTTCCTGTTCTCTCAGTTTGCTTAACTTTGTCCTTTCTTGTTACATTGGTCACAGTCTAAATGTCACCTCTTATTCTATAAGGATCTTCTCCTTCTCTCGGTATTTGTATTTTCATAAGCCTGAAATGGAGACAACAATCCCCTGTGGCCTTGTGTTAAAGGGAATCTTTTAGAAATTTCCTGAGTATCTTCTATGAAACCTGCCACGGGTGTCCTTCTTCTCCCAGTGCCTTGTATACAGCTGCGAGCCGACTCCCATACCTTGCACCATCTCTTCTCTCAGCTCAGCGCCTTTGCAAGACGTTGTCCTTTAGACACACTGAACTCCTTCTCAGAGAAGGAGTGTTGTGTTTATTTGCAGAGAACAATAAATAAGAAGAAAAGAGGGAGATTATTCACATCCCCAGTCCTTGAAAGAGGCTGCTGGGAGATGAATTTTAGGAAAGCTACTTTGGGAATGATAATTCATAGCTTGTTTAGGGAATCTAATTTGGAGGAAAGTGAATAGAATCAAGAAACCCAAGTAGCAATTCCTCTGTTTCTCCATTGATCATGTTATGATTTTTTGTTTGTTTGTTTAAAAAAAAACCTTTCTTCATTTGTCCATATAGTTTCATCTTAACACATGATAAGGTTCAGGGGAAAGAGCCACAGATAAGTGTCAGGTGGCTTTTGGTCGTTTAGAATCATAAAAGTAATCATTAAAGTGAATACTTATCAAGAGCTTTTGCATCTTCCCAGTTTGCTTGCGTGTCTACATGCATGCTCTCATTCCGTCCTCTGTATCCCTGTGTAGTTGATAACAACACTTTCTGTGGCTTAATGGAGCCAGTGGAGGCCAGAATGGATCCATGCCTTGACCCCACAAGTCATTCTGCCAGAAAGTACAGAAGACTGGATTTGGACTTGACAGTTCCCTTCTCTCTGTCAGGGATGTGTGGTGTCGTTCTCTGCTCAGGCTGCCACCACAAGGTACCAGAGGCTAGGTGTGCTGGCTTTAATCTCAAATATCTCCTGTCAGTTCCTGTGTTAAAGTCTAGAGTCCCAGTGTAGCTGTGTTTCTAGAGGTTAAGGGTTTGGAACATGGTTGGGTCATGAGATTGCCTACCTCCCAAATGAAAGAACTCATTTTTGCATTTCGTAGCAGGACCAGTCTGGAAGAAGGGATTTGGTATGGAAGCAGGCTGTGTGTGTGTCTGCCCCTGGCTGCCATGCGGTGAGCAATTCTGATCAGTGTCACATGTTCCTTCCATGATTCTCTGCCTCACTGCATGGAATGCAAGCCCCATCCCTTTTGATAACTCACAATAGCTATTGCGTCACAATAATGCAAAGCTGACTGAAACACTGGATGACTTAGTAAACGATAGAATGTTTATGTTCTGTCAGATTGGGGGGGGCTGGGAGTTCAAGGTCAAGGTGCCCTTCACTGAAGGTGAGTATCTCTCCAGGTCTTTCTCCCTGTCTTACAGGCTCTGGCCTTTATGCCATGTTTTTTCTCGGTGTGTTTGTACTCTACAGTGTCTTTTGTTCTTACAAGGAATGATAATCTAGTTTTATCAGGGCTCCACTCTTACCACTTTAATCTGCTTACTTTCCTCCAGAAAGGTTTTTTTCTCCAAATGCAGTCACCTTAGAACCCCCATTCACACAGGAACATTGAAGAGGGGAGGGTTACGTTTCATCCATAAGAGCCAGCGGGTTTAACCAGTATACTCATCTCTTGATTGAATAACAACACGTTGGTTAACATCATCCTAACATCTATGGCCCTGTCTCTGTCATGGATATAACAAGCAGTTTCACTTCTAAAGCCTTCTCCTACTCATGTCTGTAATCCTAGCTACTCAGGAAGTTGAGGTGAGAGGATTGAGGTTCAAAGCCAAGCTAGTCAGAAAAGCCTCTGAGGCACTTGTCTCCAATTAACCACCCCAAAAGCCAGCAGTGCAGCTGTAGAACAAGTAGGGAGAGCACTAGCCTTGAGCAGACAAGCTCAAAGACAGTGTCCAGGCCCTGAGTTCAAGCCCCAGGCCTCCCTCACCTCCATCCTCACACATAGATGATGCTATGAAATCAACATTATAGCTCATTTGCAAGTTCAGACATTTCTTATTGACATAAAACCAAAATGGGGGTCATTCTACCACTGACTGCTGTGAAAGTAAGAAATGGCAGAGAAAGTTTCTGGGGCCCTATTTATTCTTCCTTATGAAATTACTCTTTCCACATTGCTTGATTTTCTCAGACACACAAGAACACACCTTTTTTACTTCTTGCTTCTTTGCCACTCTTTTATCTAGCAAACACAAGTACATTGCTTGTTTGGCGTGTACCAGCCGGGTGTCCATTGATTGAATGCTTGTTGTGTGCTGGATGCTGTCAGGAGACCACGCCACATTCATTCGTCTGACTCAGCCTTTCGGTCAACCTATATGGCTACACAGATGGGAACATAGACCTTTCTGTGGTTAGACTATTTGTTCAAGGTCAGTCAGCTAGAAGGGATAGAGGCAGTGTCTGACGTAAACTCTGTCTGATTCCCAAGATAATTCCTTCGTCTTTAAGTGTATTCTGCCCAAGACTTTCTTGTTTGTGTCTCTTTGTGGCTTTACCTTTTGTTTCCACTGGCTGCTTCTCTTTGGCCATCAGGGCCATCTCCCTCGCCTCTCAAGTCCTCGTGCTATTCCTTGTCATCTTGTCAGAGGCACACACTAGGAAAGGACGAGGCAGCAAGTGTAGAAACAATTGTCAGAGTCAGCTGAGAGCTGCGCAGGCGTCCTGTAGGGTGTTTTCTCTCTCTCCATCGCCTGGACTTCTTTATGCCATTGCTTTGTGCCTTCCATTATTGTTTTAATTTCAGCCTGCAATTAGAGCTTGCAAATTGAATTGCTTTCTCTGAGGAGCCTGTGATTTCTCTTTTTGGCAAGTGCCACCTCCCCGCTCCCTCCCCATTCCTCCTTGTGCTGCTGAGATTAACTTGGCCGATTTTGTTTCCTTGCACTGGGGAGGGGCTCATTAGAATCACAGGTTAGTGGCATTTCAGGGAGTGTGTAGGGAGAAACATACACGAGTGGTGCTCAGAATGATGAAGAGGAGAATAGAGGTTCTTTGGGCAGTTACACAGAGCTTGAGGCAAGGAACTTGGGGATTAGAGAAGATGGTCTCTCTTTTGCACTCAGAAGCTTTGTGCTGTTTACAGATTCCATAGAGGACCCAGCCAAGTTTCTTCTTTAAAATCAAAGTCTTGTTTCCTTCCTTCCTTCCTTCCTTCCTTCCTTCCTTCCTTCCTTCCTTCCTTCCTTCCTTCCTCCCTCCCTCCCTCCCTCCCTCCCTCCCTCCCTCCCTTCCTTCCTTCCTTCCGATACTTGGGTTTGAACTCAAGGTCTCACACTCTCATCTCTTTCACTCATGGCAGGCACTCTGCCACTGTGCCACCCCTCACCTTCTGGCTTTTTGCTAATTAAAAGTCTCCAGTGTGTCTGCCTTAGTTGGCTCTGAACTGAAATTCTCAAATCTCAGCCTCCTGAATTGCTAGGATTACAGGCCTGGGTCACCTGGTGTCTGGCTCTTGCTCTTACCTCTGAAGATTTGCAGATATTGCATGCTGCAAATATTAGCCCCAGACATTCAAGCCCTATACCAGCTCCATTCTGATGCTCATTATTAGCAGAAAAAAAATCTCCATATCTACAAATTCTTTCAGTTCTATCTTTGTTCTCAAAGGAGCCGAATTGATTTTCAGTTGTATAGATGAAAGAGGGATTAATCTGCTATCGAGAGATCTCAAGGTGCTGTGAGAGCCATTGTGCCTGTAGGAGTGCTGAGTGTCTTAATATCCTTTTTAATCCTGAAATGAACAATCCACTCCTACTCCTTTTAAAATAATTATCTTTGAGTAGTTATATAAAGGAAGGGGGGGTGTCAGTTCAACATGTCAGCTTATGAGTACAGTGCATCTTAATCAATGTCACCCTCTCTGTCATTCTCCCCTGTTTCTCCAGCCCCACCTGTCCCCTCAAGTTTCCTGGCTTCATTTTGACCTATGAAAATTGAGTGTTCGGACTGGATTCATCCACCCTGCCTCTCCTGTAAAACCCAGTGGGTAGGGGCAGTCATTTACCATTTGGTGTGTGGTTTGGTGAATGGTGTAGAGCAGCTTCTTCTTGTCTTGCACATGGGGAAAGTTTCACTGGTGGTGGTGGGAACACAGGAGACCCCCCTTCCCATAGAGGGCGCCGCTGCTCCTCCACAAGCCGCCATTGACCCAACCAATGAAGACATTGTAGGTGGCCATGTAGAATTATGGTTGTTCTGGGTCTGTTCATGTCAGGTAATGCCTGTGGGTGAAAATAGTTTTCAGAATGTCATCCCCATTAAATCATGAGTAGAGTTTTGTACCCTCTCAAGAATTTTATTCTTTGTACATCTCCTTAAAGATAATAAACCAATTAAAGATAATAGGGAACAGACAAAAAAAAAGTTTGAGATGGGAAGAGTGATGGGATGGCATCGATCAAGAAGCATGTTGAATGGAAATCCTTTGGTACACCTACTTAAAAATAATTTTTAAAAATTAACTTCATTGATATCTTTTAGCAACTTGGGGGAAAAAAAAGCAGAATTTACCTGTAGCATACAGTCCATAGGAATGTGGTGATACTCGTTCTATTATAATTTCTAGTTCATTTACACTACTTACATGATAATCTAATCACTTGCTGTCTGCAAACTTGGAGTCAGGTCAGGCTCACAGCTCAGCCACTGTACAGTAAGTAACACCCCTTAAATCCTCTGTAATATTGTCCTGTATACAAACGTTTGTGAAAACTTCAAGTGAAGAATCTGTTCTCCCACTCTGTGAGTCACATGTGTTTGACAGTACTAGCAGATTATCTTGCAGACTGAGCACTGTTCCAGCTGTCCTTCTTTGTGTTGGATCCATCTGTCCATCTCACCTGTGGTCCATGAAAAATTCCATCTGCCTCTGTTGTATCATTTTGAGAAGATTTCTCTTTGGCCCTGTGTGTTCAATGTTTTTCTTTGTTGAAAAACAATCCTCTTCTGCAATGGAATCCTACTAGTCCTTTAGCTCTGCGGGAATGTTACTCAGTCTCCCACAGAGTGAAGAAATATGAAAAACAATATTCCACTTCTAACACTGCTGTTTGTTTAGATCTATTTTATTTATTTCAGGATGCCAACATGTAGACTAGTGATTATTTTGGTCTCATTTCTGTTTTGTTATGTTTTAAATTTTTCATTTTTACTCGGCTTTTCAACTTCTTCAGCAACTGGTAACCAGGTTTGAACTTTGGCCCTGTGAGACTTTCCGTTGTTCTCTAAGGGCTTTCTAGATGTGAGTTTTTCAAAAAGCAGGTATGTGGTAGTACGATGTAGATAAAGTTCTGGAGAAATAAGTCATATTTCCTTTATGTCTGCCACCTTTAATGAGAACTGAAGCCGACTCTCTTTTTTTTTAACCAGGGCAAAGCATGTGCTCTGTACATTCATGTGTGTGGGTCTGCTTGCACATGTGTACATGCCTGTGCAGATGTGAGTGACTGACAGCTCACTGAGCTCATCAGACAACCCTGTGTGTGAAGTTGAGAGTGATGATTATCTCCTTTTTGCAGATGAGCCCAGAGAAATTCAGACTGGTTAAGTAATTTTCCCAGTGTCCTAATAGGCAAATAAATGTTAGTCAGTCACCAAACTGCTGCTTTTGATGGAAGTCTTTGCTCTTTTGATCGATACTTTTTTATTTTGTCTTCCGGCATAATCGTCTAGGGACAGATTTTATTGTGTGTCGTGGATTCTGGGTTCTATAGATGCTTGGATGCTTTTCCCACTGAGAAGGGGCCCCTGTCCTCTCCACCCTCGCACTCGATGCTTGGACTGCTTTGACAAATAGATTGTAACAGAAGTGACGAAAAGACAAGTCTAGGCCTTGCCTTTATAAAAGGACTTCCACTTTGATCTCCAGGAGCTCTGAGCTCCTGTGTAAGAAATCCAGGTAGCCAGAGGCAACCTTTCTGGGGAAGCCATGGGAGAAAGGGGAGGGAGAAGAAACTCACAGGGCCATGTTGGATGGATGGACCACGTGGAGAGAGCAGGCAAAGCCACCCAGCTAGCCTTCAGCTGCCCCGGCTCTCAGTTTCCAGCTCCTGCTGCTTATACCACTTCAACCCAGGCTTCAGACTTCATGGGTCAGAAACTAGCTTATACTTATGTACCATGGCCAACATCTTAACTAGTAGAATGATGATAAATCATTTTCACCCACTAAGTTTTGGAGCAGTAACAGAGGAGACAAATGAAACATGTATCTTTGTATGGAAATGTCTTTCAAAACAGAGATGCTTGGAGCATGGCTCAAATAGTAAAGTACTTAACTACCAAGAGTGAACTCCTGAGTTCAAATCCCAGTACTGCCTGGAAGACAGGAATCCTGGCTTGTTCTTTCCAGCATTAAGTACTAGGAACTCAATTTTTGTTGATTAAGCCAACAAACAAATCAGCGCATGGAATGAAGCTATTGGGAAGACATGTGAAACTAGTTTCTGCTGAATCTTCAGATTTAGAGTGAGTGAGGAGACTGACCAGGCTTAAAAAAAAATTGTAGAAATGGATGAAAGCTATGAAGAAATACAGGCAATATCAGAAGATATTTATATAGACAGTAACTGAGGGCACTCAGTAAACCTTGCAGTATATCTAATCCATCACTGAAATTTGGATGTTGGGCCATAAAATGACATAATTGGCAAGGTGTGATCTCTTTCCCTATACCCCTAGTTCAAGGGCAGTGTCATATCTCCAGACCTGTAGAAAGGACGGAGACAGGGAGAGAAGTTTGGGTAAAACAGGAAGTGTTCAGGATTTCACTCCCTGGCTGTATATATTCTTTCACATGTTGGAAGCTGTGCAATTGAAGTATCCTTTGTCTGGATTATTCCTTGCTACAAGAAGTCCTCTCATCTTTCTCTTGTCAAGTTAAATGTTCCATTTTCCGACAGATACATTTCTTAATCTGTTGCATTACAGATCTTGGCTTTAATGGCACTTCTTTCTACTGCTTGCTCATCCCCCTGTAATATAAAAACTGTTTATACAGTTTTCCCCCAGTCTTTTGTGAAAGCCCCGTAAGAAGGAGGAATGTGTGTCTTCCCATCCTTTTTATGGCAGCTCTTAACCAAGTGTTTTGCAGAAGATGCATACAGCAGATGAAAGAAAGCAGGAAGAAGGCCCAGGGTATTCATCTTTATGTAAGACCTGGCACCTAGAATCCATTCAGTAAAGAACTGGTTGTTCAAGAAACAAATGTACTGATGAGTTAATTCATGGCTAGCTTAGCCTAACAGCATGTTTTACTATATCCGGTCATGAACAACTTACTTTTTGCGATGTAACCTCCCCACTAAATGCATTCCATCAAGGGGTCAGTAGTCTCCCTGAAAAATAGGAGCATTGTTTTTTTTCATAATGTACAATAATAATCAATTCTTCAGTATTGTTTCCAGTGCCTACCAAAGCATGCCTTCAAGTTTTCTACAATGAATTGAACCAATGTTGGCAGAGAAACCACCCTTCTACTGGGTACAGTCCCCTTTGGAAATAACTTGGAAATAATTTTTAGAAGCTAGTGTTTCATTCTGTCTCTAGTTTGTGGTCTGCCTTCTGTCTCTCTCTCTCTCTGTCTCTCTCTCTGTCTCTCTCTGTCTGTCTCTCTCTCTGTCTGTCTGTCTCTCTGTGTGTGTCTCTCTCTCTCTCTCTCTCTCTCTCTCTCTCTCTCTCTCTCTCTCTCTCTCTCTCTCTCTCTCTCTCTCTCTCTCTCCATAATCTCTGAGTATTTAAGACTATCCAGTGAAAATGTGAGTGAATCGACAGTGTTCATTTTGAATGCAAAAATCTAGGAGCCAACTTATGTAGTAAAATGCCTAAAGTGATAGAAACACACAGATCTTTTTACCGTTTATTATCGTCCAGGTGAAGAATTTGCTAAAAAAAAAAAAAAAGGAAAGAAAAAGAAAAATGCATTCAGCGTACTTGTGGGTTTCAGACTAGGAAACATGGTGATGAATGCTTTTACTTTCTCGTGTATGTTTTTGGAATGATGCAGATTCATTAGGAGAATGCATTGGAGATCTCAGGCCTTCTTTTGTGATTTGGATCCCATAGTGTGAGGTGTGGAGTGTACGAGAAATGGCATCAGATACGTTGTCTTTGCAGAAGAATGGGAAGAGATTCTGTTTGTGTCATTCCATTATGTCAGACAACCCTGATGAGATGCCCCAAATACTATCTTCCTTTTAAATAGTATAACTGGCAGCAGTGCAAATGTTAATAAAGGTACAAAACCTTTTTCTAATTCAGTGGCAGAAAATGACCTTGAATGGGTTGACACAGTTAAGAAAATTAACGATTCTAATTCAATAAATTTGAAGATTAAGTCAGATACTTGAAAGTGGAACACTGGAATGAATGGCCATATCATTTGCTACATAAATATCAGAGATTGAATGGCTGTTTGTTGTTTGCTACTTAATTGGATGGTTTTTGGCTGTAAAGAGAACATTGGACTCGTCCTAATTGATTAAGTACCTTGTTTCTCACATATTCTTTAATTCTGAATTCCAAGCATGTGTGTAATCCATTTGATGGTTTTATTTGCTCTTTTCTGTAATGCAACTTTGCTGACTAGAAACTGGTTTACTCTTTCATGTCTGAAGGCTCTGATAAATCTGCAAGCTTAGGCAGACAGCTCTTTTATCCCAGGGCCCTTACTGGACTGATGATTTTGTGGAAACCTGCCTAGACTTAAAAAAAGGGGGTCTCTGAGAGGGATAGGAGCCTTGAAGGGGAGAAACAAGGGATTTTTTTTTTGAAGTGACCTCAAGAAACACACATGCACATATACACGAGTTGTTCATGTAGAAGTCAGTGCCAAAATAGAAGAATGAGGGTGGGTTGGTTCTGCCTTGGCTGATGAAACAGTGGTGAATTGAAAAAATGATCAAAAGTGACATTGGGGGCCAACTAAGAAATATGAAAGGAGTCTGAGTGCCGGTACGTCATGGAATCTACTGTCTGCTCAGGATAGCAGAAGAAACTGCTTCCCAGTCTGGGTTCCTCTTCTTGCTCTTCTCCTTGCCACTGCACTTGACTTTTCTCCTCTGCCTTCCTCTTTCTCTTCTTTACATATCAAGTTCCGGTAGGAACTTTCCGTTCCCACCATTAAAATGTTTTAAGTGTGTTCAGTAACAGAAGGTGATAGGGGCTGGGAAATGTGTCAGAATGGGTTAGTTTAATTGAAGTTCTAGATATGCATGTGTGTAATAATCTTGTGGAACCTCAACACACAGTTCACCGACACGGTAAATATTTGAAGGATAGATGTGACATCATGTCTGATCTGAGAAGAGTTGGTGTGGAGGGAGAGGAAATAGATGGAGAGGAGTGGAGGGGAGAGAATATGATCATAATACATTAGGGGTGTCTGTGGAAATGGAACACTGGAGCTTGTTTGAGGTCTGGAAAGGTGGAAGAGAGAATGAGAGAGACAGATGAGGTGTGAATCTGATCAAGTTACATTAAAAAAAAACACATTATCTTCAGGTAGTTGTACAATGGGATTTCAATGCAGCATGTCAGTTTGTTTTGATCATTGTCACCCCTTCCATCTCTCTCCCCCATCTCTCTCCACCCCACCCCTCCCTACTCAGTTCCATTTTCCCATGTGTACCTTGACTGCTGTGACCCTCTCTCTTTGTCTGCCACCTTCCTTGACCCATGATCTCTCTTTTGTCACTTGGACATGTCCAAGTGAAACCTCCTCTACAACGGAAGGATCCTCACATCGAAGAAAATATGTTAGAATGAAGAAAACTGGCTAGCTTTTATTGTGTGTCTGTAGTGTGGACAGCCTAAGTCTCTGTCTGTTGGAAGACACTAAAGGAGAACCATGAGTATTGTCTAAACTTTTTGTTTTGTCTGAGCACAGATTATGCTCGCATGAAACCAGTGGAAAGGATGAGGGGGAGAGTGCGTCTCCTGTTATGTTAATTAATAAGCTGTGAGTTTTGTTATTGTCAGGAGATACCTGTCATGTCTGCTTTCTTCTGTTTTTAGAGCACCTGTTAACGCACGGTATTTCTGGTTCACAGTGACACAAGTGAGCGTGTGAAAAATTCAGTGTGCTTCCCATCTCACACACAGCCACTGGCAGCATCAACTTCCGTATTCCATATGAATACGGCATACTTTCCAGAAGGTTCCCATCCATCAAGCCATCAGAGTATTTTATGAAGTGACTGGCAGAACACAGGAGGACCTGTGGAATTGGGCTCTCTTCTTGGATGAAAGGGATTTGTTTTGGGGCCTACAGCACAGGCGGCTACCATTGCAGGCTGTCATCTTGGTGGGATTTTCTTCTCTATTCTTGCTACCCCAAGCAATTTATCATCAGAGTTCCACAGTGCCTTTGGCCTTTCCTCTGCCAGAGCACATCCACCAGTGAAAGAATCCACTGTGAGTGAGTGACCCTTTCCGATGGCCAGTGGTGACTGCCAACAGTTTTGGGATCCTGGCACTAGCTGTCTACCTGAGTATGGGTGAAACCCCAGCCCCAGCAGGAATTGTGGCACACAATTCTTAGATACATTTTCACTGGGGTGGCGGAGCGGTGATTCTCCAGTCTCACCCCCCTGCCATGTACGTAGAAGAGTAAGTGTGAGCTGCCTGCCATGCAGGGTTATTTGGGTTGAAAACATCTTGAAGTTTGGGCTAGCCTCAAGCTACCCTGTTCTGAGTCCTTGTAATCATTGCAGGGTACTACTTTAATGTACAGAGTTATGAGTTATCAGGTGACAACGGTAGTAGTAAAAACAAAAAGTGGAGGGGAAGAAAAAGACATTTAGAAAAGAATTAATTCTCTCCAGTGGGTGATGGTGCTTTCACTAAGCTTCTTTTCATTGTTGCTCTGTGATGTCACATAACCCAGACCCTGAAGTCATAGCTCAGAATGTTTGTAAGTGCTGGCGTCAGAGTTGTTCACGCAAAAGTGGAGTGTCAGCTCCTCACATGCTCTGAATCCTGATTTTCCCTGTTACTTAATTTTTGTCTGAATTGTAGGTACTACTCATACTCCTCTCTTTTCTGATTCAAATCATTTGGCTAACTTTGGGTTTTGATATGTTCAAGGCCCAAGCGTTAAGACTGGAAGGAGAGACACATCAAGAAGATGGAACTGAGAATACCATTGCTGAAAAGTTGGTTATTAGTATGCATTAATAGATATTTAACCGATTGAAAACCCAAAGAGCTGAGACCCTTGGATCTCACCTATTTAGCTTGTTTGGAGGAGAAAATGTGTTTTCAGCCTTTTCGTCTGGATGCAGCCCTGCTGTAACAAAGCAATTTTAGTAGAAAAAATGGATTTGGATTCCGGGTTCTTGTTGAGTTTCATGGAACTCGTCGGTTAGAGAGAAGAAAAATTGCCTCGCTGAAATTGTGTTTTCTTCTCTACTTACAGGTCCTCATCTTGGTTCTGATGTTATGTGAACACTTGTCTCCATGCCTCTTTACTTCCCAATAGTTAGGCATCCAAGCGTTCTTTCTCAATTTTTGTTTGGTTCGTGTGCCTTTAAAACTTGATTAAAAGTCAGCGGGTTGCTGAGGGCTGTCCGCGAATCGCCGCTGTTGTCATTAGATCTTTGATAATATTCCCCCGTGTTGCTCTAAACCAAGTAATCAGGTTTAGCTTGTACATGTTGTGTCAAAGTTCCCAGAGGGTTTACTAATGAAAACAAAAAGGCAATACGTGTCACTGTAATAAACCAGCATTCTGCTGAAAATAATTTGAAAATGAACACTTCACAAGGCTCCCTCCCTTCTACCCCACTGTGCTGCAGATCTGACCTTCATTTCCATGCCTTCCTCTTTGTCAGCCTTTCAGAATCTTACACATCAACGTGAATGATCCAAGGTCATGTCTACATCAATATTTTAATTACCTGGCTTTGTCAATGGCTTGTTGAAATGGCTATCATCTGAAAGTGTCTGGTAGAGACAGTGCCTTGGCATCCATAGGCTTCTTGAGTCTGACTTCCTTCCATAGAAAGACTTAAACAATTTTTAAAAGAGTACATTCTCTATTTTAGTACAGGAAACGTATGTGATAGTTGTGATCTGATAATGTACAGATCCTGCTCGTTGATGGCGTTGCACTGTGGATTCTATGACTGAGTTCTTTCATCAAATTGCAGCTTCAGCTGTGGGAGGGGATTCTTCTGTGTGCATTACAAGTGTCTTAGTATTCCCTTCCCCACCCCGAAGAGCAGAACTGTCTTCTGACATTGTTCCTGAGGGAAGGAAGCCAGCCAGTCTAGATTAGCTGCAGCTCTACATTGTAATTTATCCAGGTTTTGTTCTATTTTATTGTTCTGGGTATTTCATTACCCAGAAAGTTGTATTCTGTACAGTTTTTTTCCCAAATTTCCTTTCACCTTGATTATAGGCAGATTATATTTTTAGCTACTAAGGCCTAAATAGTCAATTCTTTATAGAAGGCGGGTTTTTTTTTATGATGCATTTCACAACATCTGAATTGGAAGGTTTCTTACTTTCCTGTATTGATGTGTCCTCAGCTTCTAATAAAAGTATTTATTCATCCCCAAAATAGAGGTTTTAAATCTCACAGTAGCAGGAATTACTGTCATGATAGGTCATGTGTCAGGTGGTACATTTGTATGTTATTTCATGTTCGCAAGTGCCTTGATGCAGGAACTATTGTTTATTTTCTATAGAGGACAAAGCTATAGCAAAGTGGTCACTTAAACAAGTCAACTGTAGTTAAGGGGTGCCTGCTAGGATTTGCTCCAAGGGGTTCTGACTTCTATCTCCTGCACAGTTCTGAGTTCTGACTTCCAGCTCCTGTACAGTGCTACCCATTGCTTTCTGATCCTCAGCTGTCACATTCCACACTGACTGAGGCCTGCAAGTGTTGTGGGTCATCCCCTCCCCCACCCTAATTGACTGAATCAGGTTCCCTGAGGATTACTATGATAGGACAGTTTCAGATATATTCTTAATAATAGCCTACTAGCTTTGAGGACTCAATATATTATGGCAGTCAGGCCATTTTCTTTTTCTGATTTTTTTTCTCCCTCATAGAGAAAGAGGGCTTTAATTCTAAACATCAATTAAGTAGAAAGCAGTTCATATATTTTCTATGCTTTTAATTTTTATTTTTTTCATACCAGGCTTTATGGAGGTATAATTTACATACATTAAAACTCACTGATTTTACTCGTACAAGGCGACCGGTTTTTCTGAGCATAGAGAGTCATGTGGGCTCCCTTTTCAGTTGTACATATAATATTTCCATTTCCTGAAATGGAAATAACCTGTTGCCCTTTGCGGTCAATCCCTGCTTAAAATTCTTGGCCCTCCTTAGAATCTCAAGTGATTGGAATTAATTCCCGTGTAGTCTGTTTGTGTTGGGTTTTTCGCTTAGCATGTGCTTTTGAGCTGCATCCTGCCGTTTAGAAGCAGCTTTTGAGTTTTCCTTTGGGGTGCTATACTACTGTGGGCTGGTGGTGGAGGTTAGGCCTGGGACTGAGACCCTATGTGGCTGTGCTGTTTACCACAGTTGTGATGTTAACACTGATGCTAGTGATGGATAAAAGTGCTGACCCTCTCTGGCTCCAAATTGCAAATGACAGGATCACCCCAGCACAGCATGCTGACCAACCTATACCCTCTACCTGCAAATCTGAAAATCCCTGACTCTCACCACCATGAGAGCATTAGAGTCACAGACATTCTTCATCATACATATAGTGACTTTGGAGGTGGGAAGGGGGAAGGAGACAGAGAACGGTTTGCCTGAAATACAGAATATGTAAAGGTCTTTGATATTATTGCCCAGGGGACAAATCCATTTGTTTTCCTTTTCCTTTGCACCCCGTGTATAGAAATTCTTGAAGAAGATAGGGCAGATTGCTCAGGCCTGTTGCACAGCAGAACCTATTTGGCTCCTCACAGAATTTATTTTAGGAGGTTAGCTGAAAACCTCAAATGCTTATTTTCCGCTTTTAGGTGACAACCCTGGCATTTAAACCCCAAAAGAACAAAACAAAGCCCTATTGGCACATGTCATCACTGAGAAAGTTTACTCTTTGATTTCACTTGGGACAATGGAGAATGTGGTTTGATAAAAGCCTTATTTGTTGTTACTCTTCCCAAATCTTCTCCCTTAGCCATTGGACAACCGTATGTGAACTTGGGGGGTACAGAATAAAAACCAAAGACGAAAGTCATCCAGGAACATTTGTAAGTAATGGTCTTAATTTGAAGGTGTGTCTAGTGAATCAACTCCCACTCCTGAAAGTTGCTGAGGCCCATTTCGCAAGACAACTTGTAGAGAATTTGTTGATGAAATTTATACTTATCCCTAGGGTCAGGCGCTCTTACCCGGAAGCTTTCAAGAGAGTCATACTAGATTTCTCACATGTCTGCATTGGCGTTTCTATAGAAGGAAATGAGATCTGGGGGTGGGGGTGAGGAATAGATTTTTGAAGTGAAAAGTCTAGAACAAAAATAATGGGATGACCATCCCAGAGAGTTTTGAATTCTAAAGTACATTGCAGGTTTTTATATATTCCAAGTTGTTTCCCATCAGCAAGCAACAGAAAAGGAATGCCGAGCCTCAGAATTTATGTAACTGAAAATTTAAGTTAAGGAAAGAGCATAAATTTGAAGGGGTGAAAATAAAGCTCATTTATCATTTTAAGAAGTACCTCTGATATGCCATATCTAGTCCCTCTTTTAATTGCTGCTGCAGTGTAATGGGGAAGGC